>NC_081406.1:665654503-665657003 GCF_030272615.1 Cryptomeria japonica | reverse complement strand
TCCCAAGTGTGCTCTAGAGAGTATCAAACATAGTACCAACAATTTCATTTTTGAAGATGAGGACACAAAACTAGAATACAAAAGTCCTATGAAGATTTCATCATATCATTCATAATTCCTATCCATATAGTACCTACCTCGTACACTATAGACAGAGAATAATATATTTTGCAAGAGACAAGTTAGAATAATTACCAATCTAATAAATCAAGCATCCCAAGCGTCTAGGTTCTAATAAAAACCATCCTTTTTATATCAATAAAGTCTCAACTACAACTTTACTATATAAGTGCTCAACTCTTAATCAGTAAACTATCATCCAATGTATATGTCCATTAAGTATGCTAACTCTAGGAGATACTCTTTCTCTGCCTATCCTGACACCGTGTTGATTTCACAAAAGCGACTTTATTGATCGATTGTTTATAAATGATATCACCCAAATTTATATCTCTTCTCGTGGAGTCAATGGGGTATATCCTTTTGACTCTTTTGAACTAAATATAGTTGATTCAATAGGGAGACACTCATATAGATATTCTTTGTCTATCTCCTTAATAGGGTAGTCCAACTATTCTTGTCTCCCAAGGGAATGGGGTAGGTGAGATTTTTGTTACCCTACTTAGCTTGATTAGTTATTTCTTCTTTCTTGGTTTAGGAGTTGATTCCTTTCTTCTTTCATCCTAGAAGTAGACAACTGCCTTCCTCAATCTTATCATTCTCATCTTGAATATCATGAATTCATTCCATAGTAGGAGGGAAATATTTCTTCCTTACTCAACCACCCTCCTTCTTTTGGGTTGTTGTCATTAATTCACCCTGTAATATGGGTTAGATAGCCACATGTTTTCATTCATGAAGTGGAATCATAGGCCCTAGAGTTATAAACCAGGCTTTCATAAGCAACACATACTACTTTAGTTTCATTTGTCATGTTACAAAGTTCAAGATACTTCTCCATCTCAATTACCTAAGCTTAAACACCATCACCAATGGTCTTACCATCGAACTTAGGTGGGACTGTCCTTTTTCAAGTCTTTAGCTAGCTCTCCTTCAATCCTAACTCAATGATTAGGTTGTTCCTCAGCTCTAGGAAATTCATTAATAGGTTGTTCTTCCTGTACGAGGTTGTTCGAACCTCACCAACTCTTTGAGCTTCTTGTTCAATTCCTTCCCTCCTAGCATTCTACTAATTCAAAAGATCAAGAATTTGGTCAAGTCTTTCATTCCTATTACTTGATCCAGCTCTAGTAGTTCTAGAACCTACTGCAATTCAACAATTCCTATATCAAGTAATGTTTCTTTAGCGTAATGGCCATAAGCCATAGTGTTTCAAACCTAGATGCTCTGACACCAAAATGTAAAGACGTAAATCGTTCTAACTTCAATAATAAAATGAAATACTCTTTATTCTTAAATAAACTCGTAATTCCTTTAAAAATTCTATTTCATTCCACTTTTCCTTCCATAGCTCCATTTGATCATTCCATTCATATCATAATACAAACGAAATTTCTATAAAAAGATAAAGATCATTCATTCAATAAATCGATATAAGTAGTATCTCAATTGTACAATACATAGGATTTTCAAAATGCCTTAAGTTCAATAACAAAAGAATACAAAGTAAAGGATGAGATGCATCCTTTGATCTTCAATCCAAGCTATCTTCAATGCAATCTTTAGAATTGAAGACGAGAACAAGATTCGTTTTCCACCCAACCTTGAAGCTTACACTTCCCTGAAATTCTTGGTCAATCAATAATACCTGACCCTGCACGAATTGCTTAGCAAAAAGAATTCGATAGACAAGATGGAATCTGGTGCGTGCCTAGAATGATGCATTTTCAATTTTATCTTTCCGTTAAGAAACAACCAAGATCAATCACAGATGTGGTAGATTGGATAAATAAATAAATCCATCTATTTCAATGGTCAATTGGTTACTCGGCCGAGTATAATGCCATGCATAGCAATAAAATATAGTTTGGAAAAAGCAAACTCTCTCTCTATGATTCCACATTCGGCACCCATCCCAGAAGGTAACTTTCCACAAACACAAGCCTATCTAGCTTTGTTAATATGAATCTAGAATATATATATATATATATATATATATATATATATATATATATATATATATATATATATATATATATATATATATATATATATATATATATATAGAAGACAATCTTTCATTTTTCAATTCTAGCTTCCTATTTCTCACATGATAAAAATACAATGTTAAAGAAGACAATCTTTCGTTGAATAGGAATAGAAAGAATCAATCTTTCATTGAATAGGATTAGAAAGAATCAATCTTTTGTTACAACCAATCATATCTGACATGAATAAATCTTTCATGGATAAACAAATATATATCTGAAAAGAGAACAATCTTTCATTTCTATCTTTTCAAGTAAATCAAAAATTAAAAATACGAAGGTGTAACACATGTATGTATCTTTACATAAAAATTAAATAAAAAATGAGTACA
>NC_081406.1:665392003-665649503 GCF_030272615.1 Cryptomeria japonica | reverse complement strand
AGGAAAACATGCATGTTAAGGAGGACTTTCCATGGGAAAATACCACCTATGTAAGTTGCGCCATCCCATAAGTCATACCTCTACACTGTAGGCAAAAGGTTATTGTCTGGAAGGAAAACATCTCTGACCACTTTAGCAGCGATAATCTCCAGAAGAGGCATGGATTGAAAAAGGTCAAAAGAATTAGAAAGAAAAATTGACACCAATTAAGAGGGGAATATGATTCTCTTTGATTGGGGAAACAAAATATGCTCACTGATAATCCTTTTAATACTCTTCCGCACCTGATAACTATGAGAAAGAAAAACCGAGCCAAGATGTTCATCTGTTATATGTTCGGAAAAACGTTGCTCCCATTCTTGCACAGAAATTTTAACCCTGTAATTTTGAGGCATGTATTCAAGGTGCTCTCTACGACATGTATGACATACTAGAGAATTCTGCATATCGCTCATCTCTTTGATGTCCCTATCTAGCTGCATTAAGAAAACATTAACTTGCCAAAAGAAAAACTCGCCGATTGAAACTGGGATAAAACTGCCAATAAATTGATGGAGAAGATAAATAATAGCAATTTGTTTGCTCAAGCCTTAGATTTTGAGGGCAGTAAATACTGACACATGGAGTTATGTTTTTGCATGCTTGAGGATAAAAAATCAAGATTTTTACCATGGGAGTTGCCGCCAACAGGTCAATTAATAACTATTTTCACATGCGACCGTATGATTTATGTATAATATCCCAATATGCGTAGCATATTTCTTGCAAAAAATCATATCAATGCAAACCAAAGAACTTAAAATAACAATTATTTTATTCTTTTAGTGGCTAAGCTTTTCCTGCAAGGACAAAATCCGACTTTATAGTATCATCCAGGTAAGAAAGGATAAAGTTTAAATTAAACCCATCTTTTGTTGAGTCAGCAACTACACCATCGCAACCCAAGTTGGCTAGTCTATCCACGAGCCTATTTCCTTCCCTATGTGTGTGTGACAAATGAACTTCTTCAAAAGAGTCTAATAAATTCCAAAGATATATGTTTCATTTCAAATATTGAACCTAAAGATGTAGTAGAAGCATGTAAGGATGAAAATTGGATAAAAGCAATGGAAGAAGAGTTGAATCAGATTGAAAAGAATATCACCTGGGAGCTTGTTCCAAGACCTAAAGATAAGAATGTGATCGATACTAAATAGGTGTTCTGGAATAAACCGAATGAAGTCGATGAAGTTGTCAGAAATAAAGCAAGAACTGTATTTAAAGGGTGTTCTCATATGGAAAGTGATAGGGTGATATACTCAAAGAGAGTCAATTCCTTGTCAAAGGGCAGTCAAGTGTTGTCCTAGTGGGCTCCCTTTATTTTTCTCTGTCCTAAAAAATAAACTAGGCATCCCAAATCTCTAGGAGTCCTCCCAATCAAGATGTGCTCACTAGTTGCTCAGGCATGGTTGAGTTTCGCAAGGGTCAATCCAACCTTACACTCTCAAAACTCTTAAAAAATTCTTGTAGAGGTTGTAGTGGGTGTTCATGATATTTTCCAAGGCTAATCAACAGGTTTAGATTTTGGGTTTGATCCATTTTCCCATCACTCCTTCCTTTCCCTATTTTTTAGGCCTAGTAGCCCTAGAGCCCCAATTAGCCCTACCTAACCGGTTTTTGTGTTTTTCTCACAATTTCCCCAAAGACCCACACAAAATATTTGGTGA
This sequence comes from Cryptomeria japonica, assembly GCF_030272615.1. NCBI lineage: Eukaryota > Viridiplantae > Streptophyta > Pinopsida > Cupressales > Cupressaceae > Cryptomeria > Cryptomeria japonica. The sequence goes on along the minus strand of NC_081406.1, from coordinate 665,647,797 downwards.
TCCGAGTATCCTTTTGGGAGTACTTTACAATTTATGAAATGAGAAATCTCAATCTGACTGTACAGGTACAAAACCCAATAAATGCTTATTTTAAGGGGTTTTAGGCTTGTTTTGGTCTTTTTCCAAGGGTTTGGTGTCTTCCTTGATCTTCCACACCTCCAAACTCTCACATATGCTCTGCCACACACCACTTGTTCATGCCAAACACTCTACAACTCTAACCCTACTCATCCCTACAAGCACTTGCATAATTTCATTCATTTTCTAATCGGGCTATGACTGAGCTCACCTAGGAAATGATGCTCATTGGCCTTTCAATGAACTCCAAAGGAAAATAAAGACTATTTACACTATAAAAAGGTTACATATCTTGAGTCCCAAGGGTTATTGAGAAGAACTCAAAGGACGTCAAGCTGGAACCATGTTTGGGCCTCTCAAACCCTTACTCGGGCCGAGAGCTTACAAATTTAAGAACTCAATTCAAACCTGCAATAAAACTAACCAAAATTATTCCTGAGCACTAAAATATCATATAAAAAATAATGAGAAAAGAATATTAATGCAATAAATCCATTAGGTACGGACTGCTGCTCTAATTCTTAGAAAACACAAGGTAAAAACTCAAAAATGGTCTCCAAATTGTATTCAAATCTGCTCCAGGTGTTCACCAACCTCATTAAATTCATGCTTAGGGAATTTACATGCCATTTTTGGCCTAAATAACTCTCCATTGGTTTCCTAACCAACTATTTTCTCAAAAATGCAAAAAGTTGCTCAACGTTGCAAAAAGGTGTCAAGCAACTTTGACAACTTTTGCCAAAAAGTGCATTTTTGTATTACATGCTCTGTTTCCTTCTCCAAACCATCTAGGATGACTAAAAACCAATAATTTAACATGTCCCAATGCAAAAAAAGTCTATTCAAGACATTTTACATCACAATGCAAGATTATGCCATTTTAGGCTTACAAGGGCTTACAAGCCAAAATTGAGCAAATGCATTGTCCTATGGACATTAAACCTACCAAAGCATTTCAAAAACATATGAGGACCTATGATAAGACTCTTATTCACCAACCCAAAACCAAACTATGAAAAAACACACCAAAATGAAGTGATTGTACTCAAAACTAGGTGCTCCTGCACCAGAAGGTATTGATTATGAAGAAACTTTTGCCCCTGTAGCTAGAATTGAAGCTGTTAGATTGTTGCTTGCATATGTTGCTTACAAGAATTTTAAGGAGTATCAAATGGATGTCAAGTCAGCCTTTTTGAATGGTAATCTTGAAAGGGAGGTCTACATTGAGCAACTAGATGGATTTTATTTATCAGATGAAGGAGATATGGTATGCAAATTGAAGAAATATATGTATGGACTGAAGCAAGCCCCTAGAGCCTGGTATGCTAGATTGGATAAGTATTTGTTAAAGTTGGGATTCTGTAAAGGTCCTATTGATAGCAATTTATACTTCATAGTTGAAAATGATAACATTTTGATTGTAGAGGTCTTTGTTGATGATATCATTTTTGGCGGAGATGATGATTTGAGTATGAAGTTTGCTGATGATATGCAAAAGGAATTTGAGAAGTCTATAATAGGTGAAATGAAATTATTCTTAGGATTGCAGATTACTTAGACCGGTAAAGGTATTTTCATTTCTCGATCTAAGTATGTGAAGGAATTGTTGAAAAAGTTTGGATTAGTTGAATCCAAGCTTGTTGGAACTCCTATGGTGACTGGATGCAAATTGTCTAAGAATGATGAATCTCAGAAAGTTAATCAGACCTTATATAGATCTATGGCTGGTGGATTGTTGTGCTTAACTCAAGACCATATATTATGCATGTTGTTTTTCTTTGTGCTAGATTTCAATCAGATCCTAAAGAGACTCATGTTACTACTGTAAAGAGGATTTTCAGATACTTGAAGGGGACTGTTGACTATGGTTTATGGTATTCGAAGAATGTTGATTTCCTGATATGTGCCTACACTAATACTAATTGGGCTAGTGATGTTGATGACCAGAAGAGTACTACCGGTGGAGCATTATTTTGGGAAAGAAGTTGATTTCTTGGTCTAGTAAGAAACAAGATGTTGTATCTTTATCTACTATTGAAGATAAATACATTGTTGCTGCTAGTAATTGTACCCAGGTAGTTTGGATGAAGCAGATGTTGAAGGATATTAAATTTGTATATGATGAGCCTATTGTTATATATTGTGACAATTCAAGTGCAATCAATATTTCAAAGAATCTGGTGTTGCATTCTAAAATAAAGCACATGTTCATAAAGTATCATTTCTTAAGGGAGAAGGTCAGTGATGAGGAAGTCATATTGGAATATGTATCTACAAATGATCATATTATAGATATTTTCACTAAGCCTTTGCTTGCAGATACATTTGTCTATTTGAGAGACAAGTTAGGGGTCTCTTCCCCTCCTATTGAGAACTAGATGCATGGAGTTGCATCAATTCGTTAGTAGTCAGTGTGTGTTTTTTATTTTCAGTTGTGGGTTTATCCAAAGGGGGAGATTGTCCTTCTTAGAGCATGAGTTTTGGGAGAGAGAGCATGATTTGTATTATGTCTTTGGCATTGTTGTCAAAGGGGGAGAGAGTCAGGTTTGACACTTTGTATAAGCTAGAGGCATACATTGTTGAGTGTAATAACACTTTTGTAAAAAGTAAATATGTGGATACGTCACCGAAAGATTTGAGGGTTTTGTTGGTATTTTGATGTTGTTTAGTTGTGATTGTCATTGATGGACACACACTTATTTTATGTATGAGTTATTCTCCACCGGTAATATGTGTTGTATTGTTCACACTGATATTATATGCCATTGTATGTATAGTCTTTGTTTGTAGAAGACTATCGGTGTTTTGCAGAAGAAGCTTACCGGTCAAAGCATGACCGAAGACCTCAAACGGTATGAAGAAATCAAGCGGTATGAAGACATCAAGCAGTATGAAGACCTCAAGTGGAACGAGGACCCCTAGCGGCAGTTAATATTTTTGATCGGAACACTATGTTCTAGTTTACTAGTCTTTGTTTACCGGTAATCGGTATACTATGTTAAACTGGTAAAATTGTAAAGTGTGATGAGTTATCATCCACCGACACTTTGGCGGTGCTTCTGTATCGTGTTACCAAATGTGTCTAGATGCTTTGAACCTAGGAAATTGTAATCCAATCCCATTGGACCGACATGAAATCAACTTCCTATTTAAGGACATCATGTCTAGGGTTTTAAAGTGTGTATGTGTGTGTGTATATTGAAGAAGCATCGTGTGATAGAGATTGAACATGCAAATGATAGAAGACTGAAGTAATGCTGCAATGCATTAACATAGAGCAGTCGAGGATCTAATCAAGCATTATGTGCTACTTTCTAGATCATTCACTTGTTGATTACTAATCTCTTCGACAAGTTTGAAACCCTTAACCGGGTAGGCCCAGTCAAGCCTATTGTAAGTCCTCTAACAAGGTTGTTCACAGTTGTGGATCTGAAATCCTTTAACAGGGTAGTCTTTAATAGGACTTATCTCCTAATAGAGATTTGGATTCCTAACAGGATTTGTTTTGGTGAAGAACATTGTAAGGCGTTAACCGGTCTGGTTACTATTCTGCAAATAGTTGACTTGTGAGTTTTACTCACCGTGGTTTTTACCATTTGGGTTTCCATGTCAAAATATCTTGTGTTATGGTGATTGTGCTTCTGTGGGTGAATGCTCTATTTTCTATTTGGCTTGTTTGTGTTTTAACCAGTTTGTTGTTTAAACTACTATATCGGTCTGTAGTAAAATTGCTTAAAAGTTTGGTTAAGTTTTTGGGCATACTAATTCACCCCCCCCCCCTCTCTTAGTATTCACCAGGTTTCACGTTCAGCAGATGGACATGGATTTTGGGTACCTAAGGGTGCTCTTTTTTCTAAAGCAAAATTACCTGCAGAGAAGACTATGTTATGGTACCAAAGACTTGGCCACATTGGAGTAAAGGGTACAAGGACCTTGAAAGATAGAAACCTTGTTGAAGGTTTGAATGATTGTAATCTTGACTTTTATTTCTGTGAGCATTTCATTTATGAAAACAAAACCTCTTTCAGTTTTACTCGAGCTCTCATAAATCTTGTGGTGTTTTGGATCTTATCGATTCTGATGTGTTTGGTTTTGTGGATGTTCCTTCCATTGGGGAATCCACATATTATATTTAATTGATTGATGGTTTTAGTAGAAGGACATGGGTATACTTTCTAAAGAGTAAATATGAAGTTTTTAGTCATTTTAAAGAATTTAAAGCAATGGTTGAAGTGCAGACTAGAAAGAAAGTTAAATGTTTGAGGACTGATAATGGCAGTGAATTTTGCTCTAATGATTTTTATAGATTCTTTAAAGATTGTGACATTAACAAATAGAAGACAACTCTGTATTCTCCAAAACAAAATGGAGTTGTAGAAAGAATAAAGAGGACACTGATGGATAAGGCTAGGAGTATGTTGAGTGGTGTTGGTTTAGAACAAATTTTTTGGATTGAAGTTGTTGCCATTGCTTGCTACTTGATTAATAGGTCTCCTACATCAGTTCTTGTTGATAAAATGCCTATGAAAGAATGGTCAAGTTACAAGCCTTCATTGATAGATCTTAGAGTTTTTGGTTGCAAGGGATATGCACATGTGCCAAAGGAGAAGCGAACAAAGTTGGAGAATAAGGTTGTGAAATGTAGCTTCATCGGTTATAGTTATGGTGTGAAAGGATACAAGTTTTGGGACCCTATTGCACAAAAGGTAATTCATAGTAGAAGTGTTATTTTTAGAGAAATTAAGCCTCCTTCTGTTACATTGCAGCTAGAATTGACTAAACAAGGATATATGATTCAATTCCCTTATACACTTGAAAGAGTTGAATCAAGACCACTTGATAGGCAAGAAGTTGAGGAGAGCTCATCTAGCTTTGAATCTTCAGAAGAGGAGGAAGAACCTCGAACTTAGCTTGTTCAAAGTTCTACAAGACATAGACAACCACATGAAAGGTATTCACTTGATGATTGAAGATGTATTTTTGCTTTGAATACTAATGTTGATGAGCCTAGATCCGTAAAGAGACATTAGGCATGAATGATGCAGAATCCTAGAAGATTGCTATGGAAGAAGAAATGATAGCTTTGAAAAACAATGATACATGGAATCTTGTACCATTTCCTGAAGGACAAAAGCATGTTGGTTGTAAATGGGTTTTCTAGAAAAATATTGGTTCTCATGGAAGCATTGAGAAGTATAAAGCAATATTTATTGCAAAAGGCTACTCTTAGGTTGAGGGTGTTGATTATGGTGAGATATTTTCTCCTGTTGCAAAAATGACATCCATTAGATTTTTGCTTTATATTACTGTTGCTTATGATTTAGAGGTTGAGAAAATGGATATGAAAACTATTTTCCTTCATGGTGATTTGGAGGAGGATATTTATATTACACAGCCAGAGTACTATGTGGTGAATGGTAAAAGTAATTTGGTCTGTAAATTGAAGAAACTTTGTATGGCCTCAAACAGAGTCCTAGGATGTGGTACCAGAAATTTGATACATATGTGTTGAGTTTGGGATTTGAATGTTCTAAATCAGATCACTATGTTTATTATAAATTTGACGATGATCATTTCCTGTACATAGCATTATATGTTGATGATATGTTATTCATTGGTAAACAAAAAGGTATGATTTCAGAACTAAAGTCTCAACTTGCTGCTAAATTTGAAATGAAATATCTTGGTGTTGTTGGCATTATGTGAACCGACATGAAGACATAATGATATTGTATGTTGTCATTGATGTCAATATGTGACATGATGTGAACTGGCACATGTGATAGGTGAAAAAAGAGAGGAACTGGCATATGTATGAACTAGTTTATATGCCAAAGTGAAGCGGCATATTTGTTCAAGATGACCCGACATGCAGTTATGGGAACCGGCGCATGGAAGCATTGTGTTACTACCGGTTGGTAGGTAGTTTCCACTTCAGGATTTTTGGTTGGAGTACCTCAAGCCTATGTGACTCAATCGGTGATCTTTGTGTGATGACTTAGTAGTATAATGGAGAACAGATCGTGTTGCCATGTAAGCTCTGTGTGTGTGAACAATCTTGCATGAAGAAGACTATTCCTATCTACCTCGGGAATGTGCGAAGTCTATCAAATGGTGATAATGCATGATGGGTTATCAGCCGCCATGAAATCGATGGAAAATGGATGATGGATAATGTATTGAGATTGATTCAAGATTGTTGCATTTAATGTAGTATGATTCAACGGTCAGGATTGAACCGCTTGAATTGCTTAACCTAACAGGTTTAGGGTTTAGGGTTTTTGCTATCGACCTGTCTGTTTCCTATAAGGTCGATGTTGTGATTCTTTCTAAGGTGGTTGGAAAAAGTTGTGAGTGTGTATCCAAGGGAAGTGATACGTGATTCTTGCCAGACCAAAGGAGAGAAGAGATACCTGCAAAGTGAATGTGCAGAAGGAGAAGAGGAGCCAAAACGGATCTGCATTAGCATTGAGTGCTGTTATCAGATCATTGTAATTCCTGTTGATCTCTAAACACTTCAATAGTTGTGAAATCCCTTAACAGGGTAGCCTTAACTGGGCTTGATGCAAAATCCCTTAACAGGGTAGTCTTAACCGACTATCCCTTAATAGGGTAACTCATGGTTAATGAGTTCTGAGAAGCTATAGAGATTTGAATATCCTTTAGCTATTGAGTTCTTTAAATCCTCTAACAACGTAACCCTAATTAGGTTTAACTCTTAACCAGGTATTATAGCCATCCCTTAACCGGGTGATCCCTAACAGGATCGGTTCTTAGCAGAACCTATTGTAATGTCTTTAACCGGACAAGGCTCCTAACAGAGCGGACTTCAAAAGAGTTCAAAAGCAACTTGTGGGTATTCATCCCCACCGTGGTTTTTCCCAGTTGGGTTTCCACGTGAAAAATATGTGTGTCATGTGTAATGCTTTTATCTTGTGATGTTTTTTTTTTACTTGTTGAGTATATGATGGTTCTATGTTTTATGCCTGTCTATAAAACATATTGAACTCACTGTTATGAAGATCTTATGTTAGTTTACTTGTTCATGCATGAGAACGTAATGGTACTATAGTATTGAGCTAAGAGGAAAGCTTAGTGAGTGACCGGTTTATGACTATTTGAGCTGTACTGAATATTACCGGTTGCACTTTATTTTAACCAGTATCCCTGTTTGCCAGTTATTTGGAGTATTTGCTGTCAAACCGGTTTTGGACTGTGTTTTGTGCCTATACTGATTCACCCCCCCTCTTAGTACCGGTTTGGTGCTAGTGGTTCATCATTGAGTTATCAATTGGTATCAGAGTGCCTCCAGGTCCTCTATGTTGTAAGCTTAACCGCTTGAGGAAAAGATCCTAGTCAAATGATGAAGAGGGAAGGTCCAAAGTTTAACAGGGAAAATTTCGGTATATGGAAAGATGGGATGAAGATATTCATCAGAAGCATGGGTGTTCAACACTGGAGCTATGTTGAAAATGTATATGTTGTTCCTACCGGTACTCTCATCGATGACCAAAAGAGAGAGATACAAGAAAATGGGCTAGTCATGGAAGCCCTCATCATTAGTCTATCTGACATTGAGTTTATTGATGTTCAGGACAAGGCAAATCCCAAAGAGGTATGGGATGCTCTTCAAAATATCTATGGTGGTGATGAGCATGTAAAATAGGCTAAAGAAGAAAGCCTGAGAGGGAAGTTTGAAGACATGCGCCATTTAGCAGTATGGAATAAGAATCAAAATGGTTGTTGGAGAAATCAAGAGTGCAGGTGGCAAAATAGAAGATTCCACTGTGGTAAGTAAAGTCCTGAGATCCCTGTTGTCGGTCTATGCAATAAGAGTTGCTGCTATTCAGGAGCTGAGATCAATAGACAAGTCAAAAGTATCCTTGGACTCCATCATAGCCAAGTTAACAGCCTATGAGTTAAATAGTTTTGATGGCAGTGTTCAAAAGACCGAATCAACATTTAAAGCCTTTACTATACCATCCGGAAAAGGAAAAGAGGCTAGCACTAGTGGGGAACCTAGTCAGAGCAGAGAAATGAATGATGAGGATATTCTGATGGCATTTGAAGCTCTCCTTGCCAGGAAGCTTCCTAAAAGAACCAGTAAATACAAAGGTAAGCTACCTTTGAAATGTTTTTCTTGTAACCAGATAGGATATATTGCTATAAACTATCCTAATGGCGATAATAAGGACAAACCAGAAAGGTTCAGGAAATTCAAAGGAGGAAACTGGAGAAATTATTTTGTGGCAGTTGATGAAGGTGTCACAGATGAGGAATCAGAAGATGAAGAAAATAAAGACATTGTGTTTGTTGTTGTAAAGGAAGATGTGGCAGACAAGAAGGCTCTTGTCTTTCGGTTTGATAATTCCAATGAGTGGATCATTGAGAGTGGCTGTTCTCACCATATGACTGGTGACCGGAGCAAGTTTCTATCCTTGGAGGAGTATGATGGTGGTGTGGTTCGCTTTGGCAATGATGCACCATGCATGGTCAAAGGCAGAGGGTCCATCTCTCTGAATGGAAAGAGCAGTGCTGATAATGTGTACTGGGTTGATGGTCTCAGACACAACCTTCTAAGTGTTGCCCAGTTAAATGACAGTGGCCTCACTCTGGAATTCAAGAATGGAGTTTGCAAAATCAAAGGAAAAGATGGTAAATTGGTGGCCACCGGCATGCAGACCAAAGGTAACCTATTTCATCTGAATGCAAATGTAAGTACATGTCTTATGGCTAAGCTTGATGATAGTTGGATATGGCATAGGAGACTCTGCCATGTAAACTTTGATAACATTGTGAAGGCTAGTAAGATCAAGGCAGTTAGAGGGTTGCCGGTGCTAAGCAAACCAGATAATACCTTGTGTAGAGAGTGTCAATTGGGGAAAATGTCTTCCTCAACCTTTAAAGGTAAATCTTTCACCACTGACAACTTGCTTGATCTTGTGCATACTGCTTTGTGTGGTCCTATGAAAACTAGAAGCGTGCAGGGTGATAGGTACTTCATGATCCTCATTGATGACTGCTCAAGAATGATGTGGGTCACATTCTTGAAAGACAAGTCTGAAGCTTTTGGGAAATTCAAAGCTTTTAGAGCATTAGTGGAGAAGGAAAGCGGTAAAAGGATCAAGTGTCTCAGAACTGATCAAGGAGGGGAATTCACTTCCGGTGAATTCAACAAGTATTGTGAAGAATTTGGCATCAAGAGACAGTTGTCTGCCCCCCAGACTCCACAACAGAATGGCCTAGCAGAGAGGAATAACTAGACTATGGTTGAAGCAGCTAGAACCATGTTGATTCAAGGAAAGGTAGCTCACACCTTTTGGAGAGAAGCGACGAGCACTGCAGTCTACACTATGAACTGGGTACTCATCCAGAAAGGGAAAGACAAAACTCCTTATGAGTATTGGATCGGTAAGACACCTGTGGTTAGCTACTTTAGGGTATTTGGTAGCAAATGTTACATCAAGAGGAGTGAACATCAAGGCAAATTTGAAGCTAAATGTGATGAGGGAGTATTTCTAGGATATTCCACCAAGAGTAAAGCTTTCAAGTGCTACAACAATAGGACTCAGAGAATTATGGAAAGCATCAATATAAGAGTTGATGAATCCTCTGAGAAAACTGAGGAAACCGACAGTGAGCAAGCTGTAAATGAACCAGATGGAACCTTCTGGGAACCGGTTGTTAGTCAACCAAGTACCAGTAACAGTGTCCTTGAACCGGTGAACACTGATACTGATGAAGATGAGGATGAAGAGGAAAAGCAAGAAGAACTAGTTAAGACCATTCCTCGGTATGTCAAGTTGAATCATGATCCTAAGCAGATCATAGGTGATAAGAATGCAGGAATCCTTACAAGAAGAAAGATCAGAGAAAACTCATGTATGATCTTTGAATTTGAGCCTAAATCATTCAAAGAGGCTCATAAAGATGAGGACTGGATCAAGGCAATGGAAGAGGAACTTGACTAGATAGAGAAAAATGGTACATGGTCCTTGGTACCCAGACTAGAGCATAAAAATATCATTGGCACCAAATGGGTGTTCAGAAACAAGTTGAATGAGGATGGCACAGTGATTAGGAATAAAGCCAGATTGGTGTGCAAAGGATATGCTCAAGAAGAAGGAGAAGAGTATGGAGAAACCTTTGCTCCTGTAGCCAGATTGGAAGGAGTTTGTATGCTTCTTGCATATGCAGCTTTTAAAAGGTTCAAAGTATATCAAATGGATGTAAAATCTGCATTCCTAAATGGTGTACTTGAAGAGGAGGTATATATAGAGCAACCAGATGGGTTTCCCTATCTAAAGACAATGATATGGTGTGCAGGCTACATAAAGCCTTATATGGTCTAAAGCAAGCACCTAGGGCATGGTATGAGTGCCTACATTCCCATCTTGTGAAGATTGGATTTGAGAGAACAAGTGAAGATAGCAATATCTACCTGAAGTCTGAAGCAGATTAGATCCTGATCTATGAGGTTTTTGTTGATGACATTATCTTTGGAGGAGATGACAAGATGAGTCATGAGTTTGCTGATGAGATGAAGAAAGAGTTTGAGATGTCACTCATAGGGGAGATTAAGTTCTTCATTGGACTGCAGATCCAACAGATGAAAGATGGAATCTTTATCACTCAGTCCAAATATGTCAAAGAGGTATTGAAGACCTTTGGCATGGAAGATAGCAAACCGGTTGGTACACCGATGGTGACCGGTTACAAATTGACAAAAGAGGATGATTCTGCACTGGTTGATGAGAAGGAATACCGATCAATGATTGGTAAGTTGCATTATGTAGTGCATAGCAGACCAGATATTGCACATGCAGTTGGCATTACTGCAAGGTTCCAGAAGAGTCCCAGAGAATCCCACTTGATTGCAGTCAAGCGGATTCTTAGGTATCTGAAAGGAACAATTGACTATGGATTGTGGTACCCATACAACAATGATTTCAATTTGAAAGTGTTCACATATGCTGATTGGGCAAGTAATGTGGATGACCGGAAAAGCACAACCGGTGGTGCATTCTTTCTTGGTGGTAGACTGGTCTCATGGATGAGTAAAAAGCAGAGTTGTATCTCTTAGTCTACAGTGGAAGTAGAGTATGTTGCAGCTTTCATGAACTGCACTCAGACAATTTGGATGAAGCATTTACTGGAAGGCTTCAAGATCCCTGTATCTGAACTGGTAAGTATATTCTATGATAACACAAGTGCTACCAATATATCAAAGAATCCAGTTTTACATTCTAGAACCAATAATTTTGAGCTTAAGTATCATTTCTTGAGGGAAAAGGTTTAGAATAAGGAGATTGCACTGGAACATGTTTCCAGTAAGGAGTAGTTGGCGGACATATTCACCAAGCCTCTCCCAAAGACTACATTTGTGCACTTAAGAGGTGAATTAGAGGTATTGCCCCTTCAGGAGGTGAACTAGAAGTAATTGTTCCACATCAGTCAGGTATTGCAAAGTCAATTTTTTGTTGATTGATGTGTTGAAGGATGCTACTCCTTAGGGGGAGCAGCATAATGGAACAGAGATGCTTGTGCCTCCACTTTGGCATTGTTGTCAAAGGGGGAGAAGGAGTGAAGCAAAAAGATATCTGCAGCAAATGGGGGAGAAGATGTGAAGCGGAGAAGATATCTTTGTATATTGCCATCAATGCCAAAGGGGGAGATTGTTGGCATTATGTGAACCGGCATGAAGACATAATGATATTGTTTGTTGTCATTGATGTCAATATGTGACATGATGTGAACCGACACATGTGATAGGTGAAAAAAGAGAGGAACTGGCATACGTATGAACCAATTTATATGCCAAAGTGAAGCGGCATATTTGTTCAAGATGAACTGACATGCAATTATGGGAACTGGCACATGGAAGCATTGTGTTACTATCGGTTGGTAGGTAGTTTCCACTTCAGGATTTCCGATTGGAGTACCTCAAGCCTGTGTGACTCAATCGGTGATCTTTGTGTGATGACTTAGCAGTATAATGGAAAACAGATCATGTTGCCACGTAAGCTCTGTGCGCGTGAAGGATCTTGCATGAAGAAGACTATTCCTATCTACCTTGGGAATGTGCGAAGTCTGTCAAACGGTGATAACGCGTGATGGGTTATCAGCCGCCATGAAATCGGTGGAAAATGGATGATGGAGAATGTCTTGAGATCAATTCAAGATTGTTGCATTTAATGTAGTATGATTCAACGGTCAGGATTGAACCACTTGAATTGCTTAACCTAATAGGTTTAGGGTTTAGGGTTTTTGCTATCGACCTGTCTATTTCCTATAAGGTCGATGTTGTGATTCTTTCTAAGGTGGTTGGCAAAAGTTGTGAGTGTGTATCCAAGGGAAGTGATACGTGATTCTTGCCAAACCAAAGGAGAGAAGAGATGCCTGCAAAGTGAATGTGCAGAAGGAGAAGAGGAGCCAAAATGGATCTGCATTAGCATTGAGTGCTATTATCAGATCATTGTAATTCCTTTTGATATCTAACCACTTCAACAGTTGTGAAATCCCTTAACAGGGTAGCCTTAACTGGGCTTGATGCGAAAAGCCCTTAACAGGGTAGTTTTAACCGGCTTGATTCAAATCCCTTAACAGGGTAACTTGAGGTTAATGAGTTCTGAGAAGCTATAGAGCTCTGAAGATCCTTTAGCTATTGAGTTCTTGAAATGCTCTGACAAGGTAACCCTAACCGGGTTTAACTCTTAACCGGGTATTATAGCCATCCCTTAATCAGGTGATCCCTAACAAGATCGGTTCCTAGTAGAACCTATTGTAATATCTTTAACCGAACAAGGCTCCTAACAGAGCGGACTTCAAAAGAGTTCAAAAGCAGCTTGTGGGTATTCATCCCCACCATGGTTTTTCCTAGTTGGGTTTCCACATGAAAAATATGTGTGTCATGTGTAATGCTTTTATCTTGTGATGCTTTATTTTTACCTGTTGAGTATATGATGGCTCTATGTTTTATGCATGTCTATAAAACATATTGAACTCACTGTTATGAAGATCTGATGTTAGTTTACCTATTCATGCATGAGAACGTAATGGTACTATAGTATTGAGCTAAGAGGAAAGCTTAGTGATTGACCGGTTTATGACTGTTTGAGTTGTACTGAATGTTACCGGTTGCACTCTGTTTTAACCAGTATCCCTGTTTGCCAGTCATTTGGAGTATTTGTTGTGAAACCGGTTTTGGACAGTGTTTTGTGCCTGTACTGATTCACCCCCCCCTCTCAGTACCGGTTTGGTACTAGTGGTTCATCATTGAGTTATCAGGTGCATCAAAACACATTCTTTGGATGGAAATTAGAAGAAATAGAGTAAACACCAAGTTATGGCTAGGCCAAAGTAAGTATGTGAATTCAATTTTACGAAGGTTCAATGTGCAGGATTGTAGACCATTGTGTGTTCCTTTTATAGTTGGAACAAAATTATCTATTTCAGATTGTCCTACATTCCCATCAGAGATGGAAGACATGAGCAGAGTGCCTTACCAAAGTGTAGTTGGAATTTTGATGTATGTTATGGTCTGTAATAGACCATACATTGCCCAAGCAATGGGATTTATTTCTAGATATATGTCTAATCCTAGTAGAGTTCAATGGGATGTAGTCAAAATAGTTTAGATATTTGAAGGGTACCTCAGAGTATTCTTTGTGTTATCATGGTAATTTGGTTGATATTGATAACAGAAGATCCACGGTGCTTATGTGTTTACTTGATTTGGTGGTGCAATTAGTTGGACGAGTAAGCGACAGGTTGTGGTTGCTTTGCCCACTACAAAAGCAGAGTATATGACAGCTACTCATGCTTGTAAAGAAGCCATTTGTCTTAAGAGACTATGTTTAGATATTGGAATAAAACAAGGTGTAGTGACAGTTTATTGTGATAGTCAGAGTGCGATATGCCTAGCTAAGAACTCGATATTTCATGCCCGAACCAAACAAATTGATGCTCATTATCATTTTGTCAAAGATATGGTCGAATATTGCAAGGTGAGGCTGGTTAATGTTGCAAATTCTTTAACTAAGGTTGTGAGCACAAAGAAGTTTAGATGGTGTTTGGATTCTATGGGCCTCCTAACCCTTAGCAATTAGTTTATTGTGTTGATACTCCCTTTGCTCTTGCAAGGTGTTCAACAAGTGGGAGAATGTTGGAAAAATGGTGTCTCAACCTTGCATTTACATAAGGTTACTATTTATAGTATGTTTTTATTTGAGCATGAAATAGTGCAAAATTATCCCCAAAGCTTCAGATTGGCTAGATAAGCATGTCGGTAAATTTTCATTGCAAGATCATACCTAGTTTTGAAGATTTTTTTTAAATTTTTTTTTAAGGGTGCAATGAAAGGTTTAAATTTAATTTTGAGAACTTTAGATGCTAAAAAATGCCCTAAAAGTAGGCGTAACCAGTGTAGTGGGTAATGAGGTGATAGAACACTTTGCGAGCTTTCCGGTGCATACGGTTCGTCAATCAGACACTCGATTCACAAGTTATGGCCTCTGTCCAAGTTTGGATTCCTGTAATAGGAACTATAAAATTGCATTGGAAACATAAATGAGCTATAAAAGGGAGGAATGTTTGGTGATGCGTGTTTTGACATGCCATGGGGCATCTATAATGGAGATAAGGTCGACTCTATTTTATTGGGTGCTTTATGTCCATGGTTTTGTAATACCGTTTGACGGTTTCTTATATTATATCTCCTATATATGAGGTGCGTGAGATAGAGGTTGTGTGTAAGAGTCTTATGGAAATTAAGTTACCTCTGAGCCTTTGATTAGTAGTACTCCTGTGAAGAGCTTTCTCTACAAGTATATTGTAATCTATTATTGATTGTTGTATAATATATTGAAGTGCTTTTGGAGTGTGGTTTTTCTCTCGAAAGTGTTTTCCCCACATAAATCAGTGTGTTGCTATGTTGTGGTATGCATGATATTATGTTTATTTTTGTTAATTTTTTGTAACTGTTGTAACGATCTGTAAAAGTTTTTCATTACCCTCGTATCAAGGTTAGTGTAGGAAGTTGTTCTGCTACTTAATTTCCTTACAATGTACACACACACACATATATATTGTAGACACCCAAATTTGTCGACTTAATTAAATGAATACTTAGTATTTATTTGATTATTTAACTATCGATCAACAATTAATTAAATAATAAAACATATTAATTAATTCAATAATATTTAATTAATTCATCTTAAACCTCTTCTCCTATTAATTAAATAAATTATTGAATTTATGTAATTTAATTCATTAAACCATATTCTTACAATTAATTAAATAAATAAAGCATTTTTGTTTAATTAACCCCTCTCCACATTTAAAATAAATCAACGTTTATTTAAAATCCCTAAAACCCTCCCACTTGCATTCTCCTACAAATGCAAGTTGCATAATTTTAGTTGAAATAAATAAATTTTATTTTAATTAAAATCCCCTTTTATCCTCACCCACTTGCTCACTAACTTCCTTCTAGATTCTTCTAAGCCCCTTCTAGACTCTTCTAGCACCTTCTAATTAATCCCAATCCACCTCTCTAATCATTTGCACATCCCTTAAGAAAGGTCGCTTCTCAAAACAACCCAAAAGTCTTCAATAACCATTAAAGGCTTTGTGTCTCCAACAAGCTGTAAAGCGGAAAAATCGAACCCTAGTCGTTCTCCCCTCCCCAACTCCGAGGAGAGAGAAGGGAGAGTCACTAGGGTTGATGGTTTTCACTTGGGAGAGACTTTACATTCAAAAGAGGGGTTGAAACCCACAAGATCCAATCCCACACAATGCAGGATTGGATTCTAAATGAGTTTCAAGGGTTAAGATATCAAGGATACCCTCTTTTGTAAAGAAATGTAGATAGCAAGATTGAACTAGGAATGCATGTAAAGTAGGAAAGATTCGCTTATAAACAGAGATAGGGATATGAGATGAAGCTGCGGACCTGGAATTAGCAGTAAAATGTCGAGACGGTGTTGTTCTGCAAATTTGAGCGAAAGTTGACGGGACGATGGCGCCTGGCGTGCACACGGTCCTCCGAAAAATCTACGAAACGAAGGTGGATCTGTTCGTCTCTGCACAAGGATTCCAGATCTTCAATTACAGCCGCATACCTGCAACCTACACACAGAAAAGAGAGGACGATTGGGGGGTTAGGGATGAGGGGTTTGCCTTTAGGTCAAACCCCGGTTTTGGAATTAACCAAGAAATGAGAATGTTGTAAATGTAATTGTTTGTAATATAAACAAGTACTGATACCTTGTTGTAAGAATGTTTGTATTCTTACATGCGAAGGTGTAATGTATGTAGTATGTAATGTGTTGTATGTGATCTCCTCTTCAATGGTTGAATCCTTGTCTTGAATGCAACACTTAGCCTTGAATGGAGACTTAGAATGATCAATTGCTTGAAGGAATGCTTGAATGCTTGAATGTTTGAATATCGTTTCCGCCTTTTTTCCATCTCCCCTAAAATGGGAGAGGAAATGTAGTTTATATACTTGTCAATTAGGGCTGATAGACTGATTTTCCCGACCTTAGGCCGACCAGGAAACAATATTTTCCAATTTGCAAACATAAAGACCCGAAGCCCCATAAGAGACTGGGCCCAAAAATAGGGCCAGGGACCAGGGCGCTGGGCGCCATGGTCCTGGGGGACCAGGGCGCTGGGCGCCCTAGTCCTGAAGGACCAGGGCACTGGGCACCATGGTCCCACCTCCCGGGACAACAGGGTGCAAGGAGGATCAGGCCAGGGTGCTGAGAAATGCAGTTTTTGGTGTCATGAACAAGTTTCAGGGTCTCCATTCAGGTTCCGTGTTGCATCACCATCGTGAAGACCCAAATGCAGTCGAAATTGCAAGTGTCACAATTTTAGGACGCTACATTTAGCCCCCACTTTTCTGGAGTATAAGCGTACGCTCATACTTCTGGTAAAGTACAAGGAAAACAACATTGAAAAACTTTCACCACGTCAAGGAGGCAAGATACACCAAGCCCCCAGTGGACTAAGGATCTTATGACTTTGATTGACAAAGTAAAAGGGAAGATCACGAGGGATAACCATGACTGTCAGTAGTAAGGTTCCCTCACTATGAGTCATGCAAGAAAGATATCAAAAATTTTCAAGGCAAAGCTAAATTTGTCAAGAAATTTTTAAGTATCTTGAAAAGATATGAACGGGATGTATGCCCCCCTACGTTAAAGCAATCGCACACGCCTCACCGGGGGTGATTGCTTTAAGGTAGTGATACATATAAGAAATGAGAAAGGAAAGGAGCACGTTATCACAAGGATTTAGCCCCCAAGTGTGAGATAAGCCCAAGGATAATAGACACAAAACACAAAGCACAAGGTGACTTCGCTTTCCTCGGGGTCAGTATGCTATATGATAATTCATGTATATCATATGTATGTATGCATAATTGTTCTTCATTCCCCAATCAAGGAAGGTCGCCTAGAAGAAGGGAACACATGTGTCTTTTGAGTCAACATGAGAGAGACCAAAAGAAATCTCAATGTTTTGCATCGTCCTCAAGTAGACAACACTAAGGACAACAAATAGAAGAATGAGAATAACACATAGAAGAAGTAACAAAAGAGAGGAGGAGAGAGTCTGCTATGCTAATGAACTAGTCTAGCACGTCATCTACCCCCCGATCTTGCTGATCAGTATTTCGAGAAGGTAGGAAACACGCTAGAGGAGGAACATCCAACACAGCAGATGGAGCTATCACAAGATCCAAACAAGGGCTATGTTCATGCCCCAAGCCATGGTGTTCTTGTCTAGGAGCTAGGATAAGTGCTTTAGAAAATGCGTTAGATAAATGGTTATCAACATCAACATATTCATATTCACTATCAGAATGCACAGGAGTAACATTTTCATCATGAATAACATTTTCATCTATATCATCATCAAGATTTATAAAAATAGGATCTTTAACTCGCACAGGATCAAGACCATCATGCATCTTATGTTTAGGAGATTTCGGCTCAATCGTCGGCTGAGGAGAAAATGGAATAATATTGGCTGAAGGTGTTTTTGGGGATTGCAAAGTTTGAGAAGCAGCTGCCTAAGCTCTAAGACGACACTTTCGTCGGCATTCACGTGCAGAACGATTTCGTCTAGTCTTAGTAGGAAGTTGAGAAGATTGAGGAGGAGGAATATTCTCATCCTTCTCACTTGGGTGTTTAGGTTGTGGTCTCTTAGGTTGAACAATAGGAGAAGAGGAAGGTCTCTTCTCTCCATAAGAGGAAGGAGGAGGAACTGCTCCATATAAGGGAGGAATATTTGGTTTAGGAAGGAGACCAAGTCCATCATGACGAGGAGGGATAGGTATACTTTTAGGAAGTTTATTAGATATAGGCATAGTCACATTCATAGGAATGGGTTGGGAATCTTCTTGAGGAAAAACATTAGTTTTATCTTTCAAAGGAAGAACTTCCTTCTCAAGAATGATAGGAATGTCAAGTTTGGGTGTTCTAGGTTCACTTAGAGATAGGATCATATCTTTTTTCCATTTTTGATAAGATTTGAAAAGATGATCACTTCGCGGAGGAAGAGATTGGAATTGTTTAGGCCAAAAGTAATCAATAGGAACGCTAGAAGTTCTTTCAGCTGGTTTAAAGAGACTATGATTGACAGTAACAACTTCACCATTATGGGGAAATTTCAAACACTTGTGAATAGGAGAAGCAATAGCTTTCATGGAAGATAGCCAAGGATAGCCTAGCTTCACACGAAATTGTTCAGATGATGGAATAATAGCAAAGTCCACATCAAGGGATTTGTTATGGACCTCAATAGGTAATGTAATAGAACCAATTGCAGGAGAATAAAATGCATCAAATAGTTTCACAACCACATTTGTTTCATCATAGATTACTTGATTCAATTGCAAAGTAAAAAGAAACTCTTCAGTAATGACATTAATCATACAAGAAGGATCAATAAGCACTCCACGACAAGGTGTATTCTTGACTTTTGCAACTATATATAAAGGACCATCAGGTGCCCTGATAGTTTCACTGGAATCGAAGGTGATGGAAGGTTCTTTAGGGATTTTCTGCTGCTCTACAAAGTTAATCACATTCGGAGTCATAGACACAAGATCATCAGGTGAGACAGAGGAATCAGTAGTATCAATCGCATTAGAGGTATGAGAAGGCAATGGATCCATAAAAATCTTAAGATTTTGGTTAGGAGGAGCTACAGATGTGTTGCCTTTATCATTCACACCAGAAACAGAGATAGTATTATTATCAATCAAATCTTGAATTTTACCTTTTAAAGCAAAACATTTTTCAGTATCATGTCCAGGATGACGATGAAATTGACAAAAAGATTTGTTATCAAAATAGGGTGAATTAATCTTTGCGGGATCTATTTGCCTTATAGGAGGGAGAGTAAGCACATTTTGTTCCAATAACTTATTCATAATACTATGCAATGATTCATTCAAAGGAGTAAACTTTCTTTCTTTCTTGAAAAACTTAGAAATAGGAAGCACACCTGATGCCGCATTCACATTGTTGTTGATGATGTTTTCATTGAATTTAATGGACTCTCTGTTCGGTTTAATCTTCCCAAATGGTTGTTGACTACTATCACCCTTATCACTTGGAGCCATAGGATTTGCTTGTTCCATTTGACTCACAGTCAGTTGATAATTGTGAAGAGTCGCACACAACTGTTGGAAAGAAGTAAACTCAGAAAATAGAAGTTTTTCTCTAATATCTTTTTGTAAATTAGAAATAAAGATTCTTTGAATATCATTGTCAGGCACTGGAAAAGAAATTTGAGCATACAAATGCTTATATCTACCAATGAAATCAGTCACTTTTTCTTTAACACCTTGTTTACAATGCATTAAATCAATCAAAGTAACTTTAGGACTTATATTGTTTTGAAATTGTTGAATAAAAGCATTTGCAAGTTGTTCGAAAGAAGTAATAGAATAGGAAGGCAACGAGCAATACCATTGTAGGGCTTTATCTCTTAATGTTCTAGTAAACAGTTTTGCAAGCAACCTTTGGTCATAAGCAAAATCAGTACATATTGTTTGAAAGGTCTTAACATGTGTTAGAGGATCACCCTTACCATTATAAATCTCCAAATGTGGAATTTCAACATGTTTAGGGGGGATAGCTCGAACAATGTCAAGAGAAAGTGGGCTCGCAACATCAAATGTGGGCACACTAAACTTAGATTGATTCATAGAGGCAATTTGTTGCTGTAAAGAAGAGACAGTTTGTGCAAGATTGTTAATGGTCGCTTCAGTCGAAGAGTTCATATTAGACGTGTTAGATTGTGATGGAGGTGTTATGTTATTGAAAGAAGGTAGAGAGTAAGGTGGTGGGACACTATGATAGTTAGTCATAGGAGATAATTGGACAGGAGGAACACTACAAGGAGGAATGGAATGGTTAAATGAATTGCCCCCTTGCGTCATGTTCATTTGTGGAGATATAAGAGGAACACTCATTGAAGGAATGAATGAGGAAGTTGGATTGAATGAAGGAAGAGGGTTGATTGAAGAAGAGGGATTGCCCCCATGACTGGTGATCATAGGGGGAATATCTTGTGTTGAAGTAGTCATTATGTTTGATGTAAAAGTAGGTATACTAGCAATAGGAGTCGTCAAAGGAATAGAATGATTGACTTGAGTAGGAGGTTGTGTATAACCTAAGGTTTCGGCACAACTTTTCATAGGCATCACATTCGAATCCACAATGTGTACAATACCACGCAAAATATCAATTCCATTCTTGTCACTTTGAACCATACGTTTTAGACCCTCAATTAAAGGAAGAGCTTCACTATCAGGGTATTCTTGAGACATCCATTGTCGAAAATCATCAAATTGGTTATCCAATTTGAAAGTTGTTCTACAGAAACCCCATGGAGAGCTTCTTCATCATTAAGAGGATTAGAGGAATTACCCATGTCCTTGTTAAAAAGGCCATTCAAATTAGGCTCCATCTCCTCGGTAATTACACCTTGGAAGGACTTAATTCTAAGGCTTCGTCTAACGGGAATAGTGTAAGTAGGGCTTATTGTTGTAAAACTCATGCACTAAAGAGAGAGAGAAGATTTTTGAATTTTAGAGGTAGCAAATTTCAATAAAATCAGCCAATCTCCTAGATTTAAGCTGTTAAATGCAATCAGGACAATCTCCCAAAATTTCGGAAAAAATGTCCGGGACCGTGGCGAACGGAGTGCACACGGTCCTCGCAACTTTTTTCAAAATTTTCAGGGATGAAAGTTATGATGATTTTAAAGCTAATCTGAAAAAATTGAGTGATTTTACAATCTGTAGATAGGCCAAATTAAAGTTGCAATCTCAAAATTGAACCCTACCAAGATTGTTGAAAAATGCAAATTTTGAATTTTGAAAAAGAGAGGGAAACTGAAATTTTGAATTTTATGATTTTAGAGGGAATGCTGAAAGCAATGCAAGTTTTGAAATTTAAAAGTTGACTCGATTTCATGCAAAATTCAAATTTGAAAGTGGAAATCAAAGTTGTTGCAATTAAACACTTAATTTCAAAAGTCACAAATTGTAAAAATTTGAATAAAACACTGAAATTTCGAATGAACACCAACACACTTTTCAGATTTAGGACTGTAAGAAACACAATTTTGATACAGATTTCAATTTCAACAATTTTTGAATGATTAGAAGCCTCAATCCAAGCAATCGCTAGACCAACTTTGACTTTAATTTTGAAGGTGTTAAAATTGATAAAATCAGCCAAAATTCTGGATTTTAGCAGAAAAATACAGTAAGATCCAGCTCCCTTAGTTTTGGAAAAAATGTCGGGGACGATGGTGCTCGAGGTGCACACGGTCCTCGCAACTTTTTTCCAAATTTTCAGGGATGGAAGATATTATGATTTTATTGCGGAATCCAAAATTACAGCCGATTTGGAAGTGTTTTGATTAGTGAAATTATCAGTCAAAGGTTGAATCAAGAGGGTTCTAAAAATTAGGGTTTTGACACTTAACCACTTAATTTTCAGAATTAAAGCACAAATATGAATTGACAATTTGCAATAGAAGGGTAGATTTGAAACAAGCATTAACAATTAAACATTTCACAAGTTTAATTACTAAAAAGAAAATTTTAGGGTTTTTATGCAATTAGCCTCTAAAATTTGCAAAAGATCAAACATGGAAATATAATTAGGAAAGCAAAATTTTCAGATCTAACCATGAATAATCAGAATGAGGATTTTCATGTCGGGTTCACCAAAATGTAAAGCGGAAAAATCGAACCCTAGTCGTTCTCCCCTCCCCAACTCCGAGGAGAGAGAAGGGAGAGTCACTAGGGTTGATGGTTTTCACTTGGGAGAGACTTTACATTCAAAAGAGGGGTTGAAACCCACAAGATCCAATCCCACACAATGTAGGATTGGATTCTAAATGAGTTTCAAGGGTTAAGATATCAAGGATACCCTCTTTTGTAAAGAAATGTAGATAGCAAGATTGAACTAGGAATGCATGTAAAGTAGGAAAGATTCGCTTATAAACAGAGATAGGGATATGAGATGAAGCTGCGGACCTGGAATTAGCAGTAAAATGTCGAGACGATGCTGTTCTGCAACTTTGAGCGAAAGTTGACGGGATGATGGCGCCCGGCGTGCACACGGTCCTCCGAAAAATCCGCGAAACGAAGGTGGATCTGTTCGTCTCTGCACAAGGATTCCAGATCTTCAATTACAGCCGCGTACCTGCAACCTACACACAGAAAAGAGAGGACGATTGGGGGGTTAGGGATGAGGGGTTTTCCTTTAGGTCAAACCCCGGTTTTGGAATTAACCAAGAAATGAGAATGTTGTAAATGTAATTGTTTGTAATATAAACAAGTACTGATACCTTGTTGCAAGAATGTTTGTATTCTTACATGCGAAGGTGTAATGTATGTAGTATGTAATGTGTTGTATGTGATCTCCTCTTCAATGGTTGAATCCTTGTCTTGAATGCAACACTTAGCCTTGAATGGAGACTTAGAATGATCAATTGCTTGAAGGAATGCTTGAATGCTTGAATGTTTGAATATCATTTCCGCCTTTTTTCCATCTCCCCTAAAATGGGAGAGGAAATGTAGTTTATATACTTGTCAATTAGGGCTGATAGACTGATTTTCCCGACCTTAGGCCGACCAGGAAACAATATTTTCCAATTTGCAAACATAAAGACCCGAAGCCCCATAAGAGACCGGGCCCAAAAATAGGGCCAGGGACCAGGGCGCTGGGCGCCATGGTCCTGGGGGACCAGGGCGCTGGACGCCCTTGTCCTGAAGGACCAGGGCACTGGGCGCCATGGTCCCACCTCCCGGGACAGCAGGGTGCAAGGAGGATCAGGCCAGGGTGCTGAGAAATGCAGTTTTTGGTGTCATGAACAAGTTTCGGGGTCTCCATTCAGGTTCCGTGTTGCATCGCCATCGTGAAGACCCAAATGCAGTCGAAATTGCAAGTGTCACAATTTTAGGACGCTACACAAGCTAACATCAAAAGTCTTCTAAAACCATTAAAGACTCTTACATGACCATAAATAACTAACTCGAACTTAACCTTTGGTTAGAGACTTTCTCTCTCACTCAACCATCCTTTAACTCATGGATCTCTTCAAGCATTCATTTCTTTGACCATGGTTATCCATTTTACTCTTGCAAAAGAGTTTATCCCTTGGATAATAGATTTATCAAATAACCCAACCCACATTAGGTTACCCTCATGTCTCGTCAGGCATTAAATGCTCATTCTCTATTCTCTCAAGCCATCTCATGTTGACACTTGTCATCATGGGATTGGGTTGAAAATCATCACATGGATCCTAAACCCATCAATCTTGACCCTTCACAAGCCCACTCAATCTTAGCCATTCAATCAACATTTTTCCCTATAAAAGGACCTTATTCCCCAAGCAAAAAAGGCAATTAGAGAGCATTAGAGCATTGTTATTACAGTGAAATTCACATAGACATTACGAGCTTTCTCATAGAAACCCTTTTACACTTACATAAGCATTTGTTTTTCATTTACAACTGTTGGTGTAAATAAATATTCATTATGGATATTATTACACTTTACTTAAGTTAACTTAGGATAATGCATCTCTTCGTAGTTTGGATTTGAGACACTTAGGGAAGTGTGCACATAGGGATAGAGCTTGTAGGAGAAATTCCACCTTTTGTGGTCTTGTTTTGTTGTTACACTCCACATTCCGTGGGTCATCCACCTCTTGTGAAATATTATATTATTTCTCCTACTTACCCCTAGTATTTCTTACCTACCCTTGTTTCTCATTGAGCCACATGTCATGATTGTGTGCTCGTACATCCATATGGTCTTGCCTATATAAGAAGGCCTATATTCATTGTATTGGTTAATCCAGTTGATCATTTGCATATTGATGAGAATACAGTTTGTTCTTGTCATTCTATTGTCTTTTTTTTTTATGCTTTTCATTGTGCCCTTGATCTTGGCAAAATCTCACATGGTATCAGAGCCATTGAGGCTTCATTGATTGGTTTTTGGAGACATCGTGGAAGGCTTCTATTTTTGGATATGAGGAACTGTGCTTTTTGGAGGCATCTTGGAGCATTTTCGACCTCACCATGGTGTCTAGGAGGCCGTTTCCATAAAAATCAAGTATAAATTTGACCTATTTTGGTGAAAATCGATTTTTGGGTGTGGAGGAAATTTTCTGCCCAATTTGGGCGTTACGGTACGGAATTTTCGGATTTTTTTCAAATATATATATATATATATATATATATTTTTCTGAAAAATAATTTTCCAGCTGAAAATTTTTTAAAAAAAAAAAAAAAAAAGAAAGAAAGAAAGAAAGAATTTTTTTTGAGATCCGTACCTTCTGCCCAGTCAGCAGCGCCCAATCAGCTTCTGTCCAGTCAGTGCCCAGTTAGCAGCACCCAGTTAGCATTTTCTTTACAAATTTTTAGACTCCTCTCCGTTGAGCAATTTGGATTTTTGGGTCAACTTTGGAGGCCCATAACTTGCTCAATTTTTCTCCTTTTTGGGTGCAATTTTTTTTTGATTTGGGCTAATTTTTCGTGCTCTTTGTAGTGGTGTGGTTATTTTCTGGTTTTGGTGCACATTTTTTTCATAATTTTTAGATTCTCTCAGTTGTACCTATCCAATCCTTAATTCTGCAACTTCAAAGGCCTCGTTTGAGCTCATACGACCTCCTTTTCAGGTGTCATTTTTTTTGAAAGTGCATGTTTTTTCATCTACTTTCATAATTGTTAATGCACAGATTTGTCCTTTTTACAAATGATCAATCTTGAACTCTGTTGCCTTATTTTAAGAACAAGTGTTTCACTAAATAGTTGGGTAAGTGTTGTTCGAATCACTTCCCTCTGAATTTTACATAGGTACAACTCCCTATCTCAGTTTTTCAAGGAATGCTCTAAACTATTTATTTTTGAATAGTAGCTTTTAACCCGAAAGCATGTAAGGCGGCCTACTTCATTCTTGGATGAGAGGCTGATATTTCACACATGTTTCAAAAAGAAGAAAGCAATTTTTCCTATCTTTTCAATATATGAGATGACAACAACTGAAACAAAGTTCAGTATACTATTTCCACAAGTTTTAATAAAGAATGAACAGATTTAAGAAACTAAATCTGCCTCCAAACATGAATCTTCTCTAGAAGTAAACAAACACTCAAAGGAAAGAACATCAGAAGAATAATAATTTTCTGTAATGGAAAGATCATTACTATTATTTGATCAAATAAACATATGCAAAGATATGTATCAACACAGATTCAAAACACACGGATTTTGCTTCTCCCAAGAACAATATGATCAGTCTATATATATATTCTAATGCAACAAAGGCATGAAAATACATCTACAAATCTTCTTCCATTCCAGATTTAGCAGTTTGATTCTTTCTTCGACAAAATAGAAAATACACAAAACAGAGCCAAAAACCAAAAAAAATTGGTCACCAAATCTAACCCCTATACTATCTATTTTTCCTTAACTTATAGTTTTGAATAGGGAAGGTCTCCCTGAAAACTCGACCACCCTCGTAAACAGTTATGAAACCAACAAGAAGTATTTTGGGATAGATGTCCCAAAGTTTTTGCATAACCATGAGAAATTACAAAAATAAAAGAAACCAGCCCTAAATTAATGCATTATGCCATATTTCCATCATCATCATCCTCTCCGCTTTTGCGGGCATCGTGAGCGGTTGAGCGGTTGTGAGTTCTTGAATAATGGATTGGCTCGGGACTTTCATCATGTTGAGCTTCACCTTCGCCACCTCTTTATTCCACCGGTGTTGCACCATCTTCTCGGAATGTTTCGGCAGTTGATCATTTCCAATGAAAGTCATAGACTCAATCCTAGCCACCCTGGTTATATCTTCAGGTGTGAAATTACCCTTGACCCTGATCTTCTCCATGTTCATCTGGAAAGATCTGATTGCATCCTGTGTGCTCAACCCGCAAATTCCCAACTGTCAATCATGGTCAGGGTTAACCACCTTGTTATCATTTACTATGCTGCATTGGAGATCCTAGAGTTCGTAAACAAAGGTCTTTGCATCGGTGATCACAGACTTGAAGGTAAGCACTCGCCACATTATGGTTTTCTTCAGCACAAAAAGCTGACATTCATCTGCCACCAGCTTGATTGAGTGTTCTGTTAAAAACCGGGTAACTCCATATTCTTCTATTTTGACAAACAGAGGCAAGATATTCTGCCATTTGTGCTCCTCCTTCTCCCACAGCACAAGCTGATTTTGAACCTCAGCAATAAGACCCTGTATTTCATCGCATAGTCTCCGGGAGTCAGTAATGTACTTCTCGCCGTCCTTGATTATCCCATCAATCCATTTCTCCGAAGCTTCAGCAATACTCTTGGCCCGTTGAACTTGGTTCATTAGCTTTTTATTTTCTGGCGAAGTCAGGTCGAAGTTCTCTGTAGCATGAGATATTGGAAGTACCCCAAGGCAACCAATACTATCGATGAACTGGGCCAGAACGTTTATGTGTCGCTTTAGTTCTCTCTTTTCTAGCCCATCCTTTTCCAACCTAGTGAGCATTTTCTTTGCCGACACTTGGAAGAAGTGGTTGTCTGTATCTCTGCTCATGTTTCCCAATTCCACCTTTGTGATCTCGAAATCATTAGGGCTAGCCTCCTTGTTTTCATCCTTGGGTTTATACGAGGCGATTTCAGCAACCCATTTTCCAGTTTCCTCATCATTATCCAGGCGAGCGACAGTTTTGAACCTCTTCGGCTTTGGATTCTTCTCTGTGTATTTAACAACCATTTCCTGAATTAGAATAGTCACAGGAAGAAAACTCCTTTTCTTGTTCACCGAGGTGGTCAACCACTTAGGAGTTGCACTGTAATGAGTAGTTCCTTCGATCATCTTTGAAGGTGGCGTCATAGCCACAGTCACCGTATGAGAATCCAAGGCACTAGCAACTTCGTCATCCAAGTCTTCAATTTCAAATATCTAGGCATTGAGCACGGTATCTTTCACCCCCGTATCCTTTGCCTGATCCATCTTTCTTTGAGTGGCACTTTGTGACTGGGTATGCCGAGGAGTACAAAAATCCAAAGTTGAATTAGACCTGTGTCTAAGTTGGGGCGACTTTTTATCCTTACCTGCATGAACATGCATAGAAGCATTGTTAGAAAGACGCTTTGGTGAAGGTAGAGGATCCTTATTACTTCTCACAGAATGAGACTTAACGTCTGACTTCATTGCTTTCTTATTGGCCACCCATGCCGTGGTCCTTTCTGTTAGTGTAGGTTTTTTATTTTCCTTATGTTAGGGGATATTTATTTTTTCCTACACCTATTATTTAAGCTTGCTTAGGTTAATAGGAGCGGTTTATATGAGGACACGTGGCAAAATACTTCAGCTACATGTGTAACTCTCCACCTCACATGGGTAGTTGAGTTACACACTCTCTTTTGGCTTGTTGTGCCACCTCTCATAACCACTATTTTGTCATTTCCTAAGTGGGTTATGGGGTTGTTGGGTTTCACACCCTCTTTTGGCTTGTTGTTCCACCTCTCATAACCACTATTTTGTCATTTTCTAAGTGGGTTATGGGGTAGTTGGGTTTCACACCCTCTTTTGGCCTTGTGTGCCAACTTTCTCAACTCCTTTTTTGTCTTCATGTAAGGAGGTTATGCCACATGTTTTGGCATTTACCAAGAAGGAAAAACCTCCCACTTTTTATGGGAAATAGGAGTTAATGCACCCCTTGGATGTATATGCTTATATTTTTCTATATAATAAGCACTATACTCTCACCTTCACTAGTCAAGCAAGTGAAGTAATAGCTCGGTGAGAGTCTTCTCCAAATTCTCTTCTTTGTCTCTATTTCTCTCTCATATCAAAATTATCTTCATTCAGCTATTTTGATCTTTGATCATCTGTTGCGTGAGGAGTTGCATGTGATCTACGACCGACATCAGATCTTGGCTCGGTTCTCGCTTCTTGTAGAATCTCACATGGTATCAGAGCTTATTGTCTGGTATAGCTCATTGTTTTTTTTCTGATTTATTTGAGGGATTTGAGACTTTTATATAGCTAATATTTTCCTTAAAAACTAAGTATGCTCTTCTCCTGCATTCTCGTGTGATTTGGAGGATCATAACAGTTTAAAGGAAAATTGCTTCTAGTTAAATCTAGTTTATATGTATGTGTCCTTGTAAGATCTGGGTGATTGCAGCTTTGTGGTAATATTGGAAGCTTAATAAGAATTTCTAGAGTGTCCATAAGACTTGACAAGGTCAAAAGTGACTTTTACTTCACCAAAATCAGAGTTTGGAGGACACAGTAAAAAATCAGAGTTTTTTTTTACTGGAGCTATTTTCATTTCGGCTTTAGTGTTTCAGCTTCTGATCACTTTCATGAAAAACGATTTCTGGGTTTCTTCCCAGCATCGAAAAACTTCTAGGTTTTGGATGGTATTTCCAGAAAATGAATAAATTCTACAAAAATTGAGCTTGAATAGGGCCTAAGCCGTTTTTCTATCAGGGAAATTGAGCAACATTTCTTAAAAGTTGCACAACTTTTGCCTCGAGTGTCAGATTTTTGCAAACAAATACTTGACGGAAAGCTGAAAATGAGCACTCTCCATTATTGCAGGTCTAATTGAATTTTTTTGTCTTTTTCTATCAGATATTAAAGGTTGTATCAACTACTTCTTTTTCTCTTCAACTGGTCATATCTTTCTCCTCACAACTCTGTTTTTCAAAAACTAATAGTTGTTGGAAAGGTATTGAGATAAATTAAGCAGTTATAAGGCTGATTTGTTTCAGATCTTGTCTCAAATTATTTGTATTTGAAATCTCTATTGGTTTCTTAAAGAATTGTAATCTGATAAAAAGCCTTGTAAATGCACTAATTATAAAGTGCCAACCTTGTAATATTTGGGGGGGTGATTTCTGAGACTAGTGAAAAGGGGGGGTGTCTCTTGTGACTTCTTTCTTGCACTTTTCCTGATTCTTTGCAATCTTCTTTTCTACTATCATGGATGCATCTATAGTTCCACTTTTAATACCATATAATTACTTTGAATGGAAATCTAAGATGATAATATATCTGAAAAGACATGGATATCATCGTGTTACTATGGGACTTGAAACTGAACCTCAAGATGCTGCAGAAAAGATTAAATGGTTTAATAAATGTAATGAAGCTTTTGGTACTCTATGCATGTCAGTCTCTCCAAACCTTCTTTTTCACATTGAATCTACCACTACACCAAATGCAGTGTGGACCACTTTGGAAAACCTCTTTGGTAAGCAGGATGAGCTAAGAGGTCATCAGTTAGAGAATGAACTCATAGGGTTGAATCCAACCAATTTTGATACTATACAAGACTTCTTCACTAAACTTAAGTCTGTAAGATTGCAGTTGGAATGGTGTGGAACTAAGAAAGATGATAAGCAACTGATCTTGAGTATTCTTTCTAAGCTTGGTCCTAACTATTCAGTGTTTGTTTCTACATTCTATGCTACAAAATGTGCCGTAGGTACCACATTCAAAATGCCTTCTTTGGATGAATTTGCTACAGAACTCACTAGGGAGCAAGACAAATTGGTTCAAATGGGTACAATAAAACCCTCTAAGTCACATGCCTTAGTTGTAAATCAAGGCACGAAAGAACAAAAAGGGTCTAGTAAGCAAGATAAGAAACAAAAGAACCAAGGAGAGAAGAAAAAAGATCAGAAATCTACTACTTCAAAAGCAGATAATCAGACCTCTTCATCAAGAGGTGAACAACCTAAGAAGGAGAAGGTCAAGTGTTCTTATTGTAAGAGGCCTGGTCATGATGAACATAAGTGTTTAAAGAAACAAATTGATCACCTTTCAAATCTTCTTGAAAAGAATAATATCAAGGTGCCTGATTCAGTCAAACAAAGTTCATCAGAAGGATCTTCTAAGGATACAGATAAGAGTAAAGGGAAAGGAAAGGGTAAGGCCCTAGTTGTTGTTGCTTCACAACCCAATTCTTGGATAATTGACTCGGGTGCTTCGCACCACATGCCTTCTTCAAAAGATGATTTCACCTCTTTAGAGCCATGTTCTATGCCTTCCATACTAATGGGTGATGACACTCCTGTTGAAGTGCATGGGAGAGGGTCTGTTGATGTGGGTGAAGGAACATTTAAGGATGTCCTTTGTGTTCCATCTTTATCAACTAATCTCCTATCTGTTTATCAGATCACTCACATTGGTTCTAGCAAGCGAGTTGAGTTCACGCCAGATACAGTGGTAATCAGTGAAATGCATAATGGGTCTACTATTGCTATGGGAAAAGCAGATCATCAATCCAAATTATATCAGTTTTCTCACTTTGTTCCTGACTCTCCTTCGATAGTTTTACTCACTCATGCAGATGAGATTAGTTGTTTGTGGCATCAACGATTTGGCCACTTGAACTATCGTTACTTGCAACAACTCAGTAAACAAGACATGGTTTCAGGGTTGCCTTCTATTCAATTTTCTGATGGAGTTTGCTAGGGATGTATTCTTGGTAAACATCCTAAGGAGAAGTATGATAAAGGCAAAGCATGGAGAGCTCCACAACTATTGGAGTTGGTACATAGTGACTTGGCAGGACCATTTCCACAACCATCTTTCAGTAGGGCTAGATATGTCTTAACATTTATTCATGACTTTTCCAGATTTACATGGGTTTACTTTCTCAAACAAAAGTCTGAGGTATTTGAGAATTTTCTAGATTTCAAAGATTTTGCAGAGAAACAATCCGGGAAGTTCATCAAGATTCTGCGTACAGATAATGGGGGTGAATATGTTAATAATCAGTTTGAACAATTTTGTGCTTCAGAAGGTATAAACATGCAGCACACAGTTCCATACAGTCCTCAGCAGAATGGTGTCGTAGAATGGAAGAATAGGTCGTTGAAGGAGATGGAAAATTGTATGATTCACTCCAAGTCTTTGGCACCTCAGTATTGGGCAAAGGCCATCAATTGTGCATGTTACATCCAGAATCGAGTTCCTCATAAAGTTGTGAAGGGGGTAACTCCTTTTCAAGCTTGGACCGGTCAAAAACCTACAGTTAAGCATTTCAGAGTGTTTGGTTCTCTTGCATGGGCCCACATTCCAGTAGAGAAACGCAAGGCTATGGATCCACAGAGCAAGCCTTGCATATTTGTTGGGTATCCAGATGATGTCAAAGGGTATAGACTTCTCCATCCCTCTACACATGAGTTGTTCATTGAGAGAAGTGTTCATTTTGAGGAGAGTTCTTCTATTTCTTCTCATACCACTTCTCCATCCACTATCACATTGGAGACATTGCATGATGTTGATAGTTCTTCTGAGGATCTTAATCCTCCTAATCCTATTCAAGAGTCTTCTTCCTCCACTTCAGATGGTGACAGTGATGGTGAGGATTCACATTCTTCTCATAGTCATCCTTCAGAGGTTGATGATTCTCCCCCAGACTCTCCAGCTTCAGTGCCTCTTTGGGCTCAACAAACTTTTAAGTCAGCAAGAGATTGGCTTGGTGATCCATCAGATTCTAGAAGAACTGGGTCACAATTTCAGCAAGCTCCACATCTCTTCATTGCTTCAGCTTCTGATCCACAGTCTTTTCGAGAAGCTACAGGTGTTCTCGAATGGGATGCTGCAATGCAAGAAGAGTTTAATTCCTTAGAAAGGAATCACACATGGGATTTAGTTCCTCTTCCTAAGGGAAGGAAACTTGTTCGATGCAAGTGGATCTATCAAACAAAATTTGCAGCAGATGGGTCAGTTGATAAGTATAAGGCTCGCTTGGTAGCAAAAGGCTTTTCCCAAGTTCCAGGGGTTGATTACTCTGAGACTTTTGCTCCAGTTGCTAAGATGAATTCCATCCGGCTTGTCCTTGCTATTGCTGCAACCCATCGTTGGAAAGTTCATCAGATGGATGTCAAGAGTGCATTTCTTCATGGTGACCTTCAGGAGGAAATCTACATGGAGCAGCCACAAGGGTTTGTTCAAGATCCTTTACTTGTGTGTCGACTTCGAAAGTCTCTCTATGGCCTCAAACAAGCTCCTCGAGCTTGGTATGCCAAGATGGACTCCTTCCTTCTGACAGTTGGTTTTACTCGATGCCATTCTGATCCAAACGTCTATATTCTGCACCAGGATGATACTCTCACATTTCTAGTTCTCTATGTTGATGACTTGTTGATCACAGGGAGTCACTCATCCACCATCAAGGTAGTGAAAACTGCTCTACATGATAGATTTCTCATGTCAGACTTGGGTCTTCTACATTACTTCTTGGGAATTGAGATTACTCAATCTTCTTCAGGCATCTTTCTTGGACAACCCAAGTATGCACTCGATATGCTCTCTAGATTTCGCATGGCCAACTGTAAGCCTGCACCTACTCCTTTTTTATTTAGGGTCAAACTTGAGGCTAAGTGCTCTTCACCCTTGGTTGATAGCACTTTATATCGACAAATTGTTGGGAGCCTCATCTACTTGACTCATACGAGACCTGACATTTCATATGTGGTGGGCATGGTCTCTAGATTCATGCAGGAGCCACATGAGTTGCATTGGAAAGCAGCTAAGCAGGTTCTCCACTACATTTAGGGTACTCACAATTATGGAATTCAGTATGCAGTAGGCATGGATATTGACTTGGTGGGATATACGGATTTAGATTGAGCGGGTGATTCTCAGGATCACAAATCCACTTCAGGGTATTGCTTCTCACTTGGTTCTGGTCCAGTTTGTTGGTCGAGTAAGAAGCAGTCTGCAATTGCTCTTTCATCAACAGAGGCTGAGTATCGAGGGGCAGTTAATGCCATCACCGAGGCTATTTGGCTTCAAAATATTCTCACTGAGTTTGGTATTCCAGTTAGGAAGCCTACTATCATCTTTTGTGATAATCAAAGTGCTATACAGATCTCAAGAAATCTAGTTCATCACCAGAGGATGAAACACATTGAGATACATATGCACTATATTTGGGAGCTCATTCAGGAAGGCATCATTGATCTTAAGTATTGTTCTACAATGGAGCAAACTGCGGACATCTTCACCAAACCCTTCACCGAAAGCAAGTTCCTTCATTTGCGATCTCTGCTTGGGATATGGCAGGTGTCTACTTCAGGAGGGACTTCTTAGTCCTTCTTTCTTTCTCTCCTTATTTAGGGGGGGGCTATTCCTCTTATGGGGGGCTTCTTCTTTTGGGGGGGCTATCTATGTACATAGGTACCTAACATGGTTGCATTTGTCGGGACCCATATTTTCACCCACCTAAGCTACGCTTAAGGGGGGGTTGTTAGTGTAGGTTTTTTATTTTCCTTATGTTAGGGGATATTTATTTTTTCCTACACATATATTATTTAAGCTTGCTTAGGTTAATAGGAGTGGTTTATATGAGGACACGTGGTGAAATACTTCAGCTACATGTGTAACTCTCCACCTCACATGGGTAGTTGAGTTACACACCCTCTTTTGGCTTGTTGTGCCACCTCTCATAACCACTATTTTGTCATTTCCTAAGTGGGTTATGGGGTAGTTGGGTTTCACACCCTCTTTTGGCTTGTTGTGCCACCTCTCATAACCACTATTTTGTCATTTCCTAAGTGGGTTATGGGGTAGTTGGGTTTCACACCCTCTTTTGGCCTTATGTGCCAACTTTCTCAACTCCTTTTTTGTCTTCATGTAAGGAGGTTATGCCACATGTTTTGGCATTCACCAAGAAGGTAAAACCTCCCACTTTTTATGGGAAATAGGAGTTAATGCACCCCTTGGATGTATATGCTTATATTTTTCTATATAATAAGCACTATACTCTCACCTTCACTAGTCAAGCAGGTGAAGTAATAGCTCGGTGAGAGTCTTCTCCAAATTCTCTTCTTTGTCTCTATTTCTCTCTCATATCGAAATTATCTTCATTCAACTATTTTGATCTTTGATCATCTGTTGCGTGAGGAGTTGCATGTGATCTACGACCGACATCAGATCTTGGCTCGGTTCTCGCTTCTTGCAGAATCTCACACTTTCCAGAACTCCTTTGGTCCTTAATTGTATATCATCATTCTCTTCCTCATCCCAGTTAATTGGTGGCATTTTAGCTTCTGCACGGGCTAAGTACCCTGGTTCAAATAGTTCTAGATAATCCTCTTCGATCCCCTTAGTATCCAACTTTATCTGCAAAGAAACAACTTGTTCTAACACCAATCTCATGTTTCCCCTTTTGAATATTTCAAGTTCATCTGTACAATCTTCCTAGAAATATTCTAACTGTGGCATGGGAAGATGTGGCATTAGACCAAGACTTCGAGAAAATCCTTTGTTATCAAAACCTTTCCTTTCAGAATACAGAGAAAAATTGAAATTCCTGAGGTCTGCTCCTATACTCAAAGCGTCAGACATTGAACTGCAGGACAACACACCCAATTGTATGGGAAAATGACCTTCCCATTTGTCTCTGGGCTGTGCCTTTTTTATTATAGAAGTTAGTTGCCTGCATACCTCCGCTAGAACAAAGCAATCTGAACAGAAGTGAGGGAGATTGAAGGGCTCCTCTTCAAAACCGCCTACTCGTATGTAACAAAAGCATGGAAACTGGATATAAAAACTACCAAACCTCTTTATCAAAGTCTATGCATCATCAAAGATTCTTTTAGCTTTCATATTCTTCAATTCATGACACAAATCACCCAGAAAAGCGTTGCGCACCCTTCTGAAATCCTGTAAAGCTTTATCCTTTTGCAGCATAGAATAGAACTCATATACGGGAACATCCTCCTCAGTGAGCTGTTTCGGTATTCCAACCAACTCCTTAACACAAGCCAAACAATACAAGAGATATGAAGACATAAAGAAGTTATGTTTGAATTGTTTAGCCAAACTCAGTTGTTCTCTCATTGAATCAACGATTAATTCAGCCCAATCCAAATATTGCTTTCCTTCTAAAACCAGCTGCACATAACA
The DNA here is from genome assembly GCF_030272615.1 of Cryptomeria japonica. Classification (NCBI taxonomy): domain Eukaryota; kingdom Viridiplantae; phylum Streptophyta; class Pinopsida; order Cupressales; family Cupressaceae; genus Cryptomeria; species Cryptomeria japonica. Next base: position 665,612,230 of record NC_081406.1, on the reverse strand, counting down.
ATAAATCCAGTCATCGAAGCTATAAACTTCAGCGGATCCTCTGGTTCAGTGCAACAAAAGCATTACGTCATGAATGTGCGGCAACATGTGATTCTTATTAGGATTCTTGGGTAACCTGGAACCACCTCATTGAGGAACCTTCAACCAGAATTTTGCTACATTGTTTCGGTGTCCGGTTCTGTCTGTGTTGAACTCGGTGATTGACTAAGCAAGAGAAAAGTTGGAGAACTGATAATCAGGTATTTTGAAGACTGAGGAAATTACTTCATGATTTATGGCGAGAAGGGTTTCACCATTGTCTCTCCTAATGGTTTCAGACACTAGGTCGTATCTAGCAATACATTCTCGAATCAAATCTGGGCAAGGAATGGCTGGGGGAAAAGCTACAGCTTCTACAAGACCACTACTCAAAATCTCCACACCAAAAGACTTGTCAATTCCCTTGAACACCCTTTCTTTCAACACCTCAAGGTTTTCCCCTTTTAGATCAGTATCGCTAACTATGGGTTCAGTGGATGCCAGGCTAAATACGTTCCTGAACAAATGCAGTGTGGACTTCATAATTTTAAACAATAAGCCCAAATTGGTTATAGAAAAACTTTCTATAAGAGAGAAAATGCAAGCAAAAACCACTGAAGAGAACAAGGAAAAGACTCACCTTCATAGTTGAACAACCGGACGATAGCTAGCAACAAACAAGACTCCTATCCAGGAAAAACAAAGACACAGCAGCGAGGAACAAATGCAGAGTACTAACAATCCTTCATACCTTATTAGTGAAGGCAATGATACGGAAACATTGAATGCAATAATTCCAATTTTCAGTCTGAGTGTGTCGAGTTTGTGGATTAGACCTCACACGCATGCATTGAATGCATGGCGGCATTTTTGAAGTAACCACGAGTTCCCGAAATGATTACTTACTTGGAAAAACCAAAGAATGACGTCACTTAAGACATGGTTCTGCCTCTTCATATTTGGCACTGAATGCACCATTAAATCATTAAAACCCGCGAGGCCCACCAACATCGAACACATATGAACATCCTGAACAGACTTCATGGGTGTTCAAGTGGTTTAAGATGTACCCTGCACTCAAGGAGAATTTTTTCGAAACAAATAATACCAAGCTGCTGACCACTTGTGCTATATTGAACATGTTGAACATATTTGAACCTCTTGAACTTAGTTCAATGAGTTCAACACCTGATGAATAATAAAGTGACATATCACCAAACAAGAAACTTTTAAGAGAGCCGCTACAAGACACTTAGAGAAAACATTAGTATGAAAAACCTCCCTGAACACCTTGGAACCTATGGAACCTAAATGAACCTGTTGAACCCGGTTCAAAACGGTTCAACGTGTTCACAGAGTTCAACCAATTATCTAAACTTGACTTTTATGATTGGAAAAAATATTTACAGACGTACTAAAGACTTGAACTGAGGTATCACTAAAAGGATTAGGACTTCCAACTAAAAATCTTAAAGGATGACTCACTCTTATCATGAGGAATAAAAGACGCAATAACAATAATCTATGATCAGATTTCAGATATTTTAAGTAGAAATTGTACTTTTAGATATTGGTTTTATTTGGCCTATTTGGTACTTGTAAATTGTTTGGATCTTAGTTTAGATCTCTTGCATTATTAGTTTGAGTCTCTTTTGGCCTTATTGAGGCATTTGTAAAATTGAAATCAGAAGACCACTTTGCCATTTTTTGCAAGTGGCCCATTGTACATGCACTAAGTATAAAGTGTCAAATCATCACTTTTGGGGGGGTTCTTTGATTGAGTGAATTTGGGGGGGTGTCTTGAGTGATTGTGCCTCTCTTTCCTTGTGCTCTTTCATTTTTGTTGCAATGAGTCCTCATAAATTTCCACATTTAACTCCACATAATTATGCATCATGGAAAATAAAAGTATGGAGCAAATTAATGGAAAAAGGTCTCACGCATTACATAGATGGAACAATAGCACCACCACCTGATCCTAAGGCTGATCCTAATGCTCAGTTAGAATGGCTTACAAAGAATTGCATGGCTCTTGGAACTTTGCGCAAGTATGTATCAGATGACCTCATCTTTCATATTGAGAAGTGTACTACAATCAAAGATGCTTGGGATATGTTTCAGAAATTGTATGGTCAAGTTGATGAAATCAGAGGTTATAATATTGACAATGAGCTCACCAACTTGGATCCCAAGAGTTTTGATACAATCCAAGATTATGTCACCAAAGCAAATGAGCTAAGAGCAAAGCTTAAGGATTATGGAATTGACAAAAAGGATGCTCAGTTGATATTCAACTTGTTGGACAAGCTTGCACCAGAATATACAACATTTGTGTCTAGCTTCCAAACTCATCATTTGACAGTGGGGAGTTCCTTTTTTATGCCTTCATTTGATGCTTTCATAGAAATGTTGATATTGGAACAATCTAAGTTGTTGAACATGGGGCTTCTCAAGTCTTCAAAGTCCCAGGCTTTGGTGGCTAATCAAGGAAATCAAGGAAGTCAAGGCAAAGATTCCAACACGAAGAAGAAGCACTCCAAGTCTAAGCCACAACAGGAAAAAGGATAATCATCCTCTCCATCACAAGGTGATTTTTCATCCTCTTCCAAGAAGGGGACACCACCTAAGAAGGATAAACCAACTTGTGCATATTGCAAGAAGTATGGTCATGATGAGCATCGATGCAACAAAAAACAAGTTGATGAGTTAACTAATCTTCTTAAGAAAACAACATCAACTTACCATCTGCCTACACAAAGAAGGATTCATCTCCTTCCTCTTCCGCACATTATAAGGGAAAAGGGCAAGCATTTGTGGCTACAATAGGTTCTTCATAGTAGTGGATACTTGACTCGGGTGCCTCATATCACATGGGTTCTACAAAGGAGTAGTTTTCTTCATTGGAGCCATCTAAGGTACCTCACATTTACATAGGTGATGATACACAAGTATAGGTTGAAGGGAAAGGTTCAGTTGACATGGATGATGGAACATTTGAGAATGTTCTCTATGTTCCTAACTTGTCTACCAACCTTCTCTCTATCTACCAAATCACTCACTATGGGAATGGGAAAAAGGTTGAGTTTACACCTGATTCAGTTGTGGTAAAGGAACTTGATGATGACGCCTTGGTAGCAGTGGGACGAGTCAATGACAACTCAAGGCTTTATTCATTCTCCCACTTTGTGCCAAGTTCACCTTCTAGGGCCTTGCTTACTCATTCAAATTCTGAAAGTAAGCTATGGCATGAGCGGTTTGGTCACCTCAACTACTGCTATCTTCAGCAGCTCAGCACTAAAGACATGGTCACAGGTCTACCTCGAATCAATTTTTCAGAGGGTGTATGTTCAGGGTGTTCCATGGGCAAGCATCCCGAGGAGAAGTTTTATAAGGGGAAAGCTTGGAGAGCTTTGGAAGTTCTTCAACTTGTTCACAGCGAAGTAGCAGGTCTGTTTCTAGCACCTTCATTTAGCAAGGCCCGCTATTTCCTCACCTTCATTGATGACTACTCTCGCTTCACTTGGGTCTACTTTCTCATTCATAAGAGTGAAGTATTTGACAGATTTCAGGACTTCAAGACTCATGTGGAGAAGCAATCCGGGAAAGTGGTCAAGATTCTTCGTACAGATAATGGAAGGGAATATGTGAACAAGAGACTTGAGGATTTTTGTACATTTGAGGGGATTGATCTTCAGCATTCTGTAGCATACACTCCACAACAGAACAGAGTTGCAGAATGCAAGAATAGAACTCTTAAAGAAATGGCTAGTTGTATGATTCATGCACGTTCTCTTGATCCCGCTTTTTGGGCCGAGGCTATCAGTTGTGCCACACACATCCAGAATCAGGTTCCTCACAAAGCATTGCAAGGTATTACTCCTTTTGAAGCTTGGGCTGGTAGGAAACCGATTGTGAGATATTTCAGAGTTTTGGGTGTCCAGCATGGGCTCGCATACCTCCATAGAAATGCAAGGCATTGTAACCACAGAGTCGACCTTGCATATTTGTTGGATATCCTGATGGTGTTAAGGCATATAGATTGATGGATCTTGAGACACATGAGGTGTTCATTGAGAGGATTGTTCACTTTGAGGAAAGCTCTCCTAGCTTAGCCTCTCTACCTCCTCCACCTTCCTCCATTGTGGATAGTGATGCTAGTGATTCAGATGATGAGACTCCTTCAACTCCGACTCGCAGGGTTACACCTCCGCAGGGTCCACTTGTAGTTGAGGAGCCTCATTCTCCACCGCCACCTCGACCTCGTTGGGCTCGACAGACACTTGAGTCGGTGGGTTCTCTTGTTGGGGATCCTTCAGATACATGGAGGAATCGATCACAACATCAAGATCTTCCACATGCATTCATTGCTACCGCTTCCGATCCACAGACATTTCAGGAAGCATCAGGGGTTCCTGAGTGGGACCAAGCTATGGAGGAAGAGTATAGTTCCTTGATGAGGAACAACACATGGGATTTAGTCCATCTCCCTAAGGGGAGAAAGATGGTTCGATGTAAGTGGATCTATCGGACCAAGTATGCTGCAAATGGTAGTGTGGATAAGTATAAGGCTTGGCTTGTTGCGAAAGGTTTCTCTCAGGTTGCAGGTGTTGACTATACTGAGACCTTTGCGCCTGTAAGATGAACTCCATTCGCTTGACACTTGCTATTGCTGCAACTCATGGTTGGGTTGTACATCAGATGGATGTGAAGAGTGCTTTTCTTCATGGTGATCTTGATGAGGAGATTTATATGGAACAGCCATAGGGTTTCATCCAGGATACTTCCTTAGTTTGCAGACTAAGGAAATCACTCTATGGCCTTAAGCAGGCCCCCAGGGCTTGGTACGCCAAGATGGATTCCTTTCTTCTCTCCGCAGGGTTCACCAGGTGTCATTCCAATCCGAATGTCTACATTTTGTGACAAGATGACTCTCACTTGATACTTGTGCTCTATGTTGATGATTTGATCATTACAGGGAGTATCGCATCCATCATTAGCAGGGTCAAATCTGCTTTGCATGACAGAATTGCTATGACTGACTTGGGTCTTTTGCACTACTTTCTCAGGATAGAGATTTCACAGTCACCTTCCGAGATTACACTATCATAGCCCAAGTATTCTCTTGGTCTACTTGCACGCTTTCATATGGTTGATTGTAAGCCTGCACCGACTCCCTTTCTTTCCGGAGTCAAGCTTGAGGCTCAGTGTTCTTCTCCACTAGTTGATGCCACTTTGTATCGTCAGCTTGGGGGTAGTCTGATCTACTTGACCCATACACGCCATGATATTTCATTTGCAGTTGGCATGGTTTCCTGCTTCATGCAGGAACCACATGAGCTTCATTGGAAAGCCACCAAACACATCCTTCATTACATCCAAGGTACACATCACTATGGGATTCACTATGCAGCAGGCACAGGACTTCGCTTGGTTGGTTACACAGACTCCGATTGGGCTGGCGATCTTGATGATCGTAAGTCTACTTCCGGTTATAGTTTTCACCTTAGTTCAAGCCCCATTTGTTGGCAAAGCAAGAAGAAACATGCTATTGCTCTCTCTTCGACTGAGGCTGAGCATCAAGGCGTTGTTAACGCAGCGACTGAGACCATTTGGCTCCAGCAAATTCTCACAGAGTTTGGGTTCACCACTCCACGATCGATAGTTCTACATTGCGACAATTAGAGTGTTATTGCAATCTCAAAGAACCCGGTCCAACACCAGCGGACCAAACACATCAAGATTCATATGCACTATATCCGAGAGCTCATTCAGGAGCAGGTCATTGATTTGCAGTATTGTCCTACAACAGAGCAGGTTGCTGACATATTCACGAAACCTTTCACTGAGAGTAAGTTCCAACAGTTACGAGCTCTCTTGGGGGTGTGGGATGTGTCATTAGGGGGGGTTAGCTTACTTCTCCTTCCTCTCTTATGGGGGGGACTTTTTCCTCTTTGAGGTTTTGTTCATCTTCTTTGAGAGTCTTTTGTACTTTCATCTCTCTTTTGGGGGGGAGTTTTTTCCCACTGGGTTTTCTCCTTTTCTCCGTTTGTGAGAGATTGCATTGCATGGTTTTGCTTGCATTTGCATATTGTACATGGGTACCTATCATGGCCTAGTAGTCGGGACCCATCTTGCATTTGTTGACTTGAGTCTTCATTCCCCTAAGTTTCACTTAAGGAGGGGTGTTGGTGTAAACAAATATTCATTATGGATATTATTACACTTTACTTAAGTTAACTTAGGATAATGCATCTCTTCGTAGTTTGGATTTGAGACACTTAGGGAAGTGTGCACATAGGGATAGAGCTTGTAGGAGAAATTTCACCTTTTGTGGTCTTGTTTTGTTGTTACACTCCACATTATGTGGGTCATCCACCTCTTGTGGAATATCATATTATTTCTCCTACCTACCCTTGTTTCTCATGGAGCCACATGTCATGATTGTGTGCTCGTACATCCATATGGTCTTGCCTATATAAGAAGGCCTATATTCATTGTATTGGTTAATCCAGTTGATCATTTGCATATTGATGAGAATACAGTTTGTTCTTGTCATTCTATTGTCTCTTTGTTTTATGCTTTTCATTGTGCCCTTGATCTTGGCAAAATCTCACAACAACCATCTTGAATCTCCATATGGCATCCATGGATAGTGCTAAAAGCTGAGAGGTACACTCATTTGGGACTTGGAGAGGGGAGAAATAAGGGATAAGCATCAAAAGGCATCATGGAAGCATCTTAGGGAAACTCTTCTTCTTCCTTTTTGTTTTGTTAAACTTCTTTCATGCTTTTTGAAATCTCTTTTGATACGTTTGGAATGGTTTTTAGTTCTTTGTTTTGGTTTTATGGTTGAAACTAACTTATTAACATTGAACTATGCTTTTTCTTTGTCCCCATTTCCACGACATCATTTAGTGAACCCGATGTGAATTGAACACGCAACCTTCTGATCTTTTTTAACTAACCATTTTGAATTTGCAGATTTTCACGCACAGGCGGAGTTTTGGCATTTTTGTTGCTCAAAATAGCACTTTTCACCCATTTCAGCGCTTTTGCAGTGCGATTTAGCGCCCTGTTACTAGTCTAAAAATTTAGAAGTAGCGCTTTTATTAGGTTTTTCCAGTGCTTTTGTTCGGTTTTCTAGCGCTTTTGCATAATTTTATAGCGTTGTTAACTTAGTGTAGCGCTTTTGTTCTCTGTCTAACACTTTAAAAACCTGCACTAGATTAGCGCTTTTGTATCAGATAGAGAGCTAATTTTTGTAAGAAAATTGAAGTTTTAGGCTTGTCAAGCCCACCATTTTGCCTAAATTTTTTATTGGATTTTGCAGGTCTAACAATTTGTTGCGAGTTTTGGAAGGAGTTAGTTTAAAAAGCATTTTAATTTCTTTGGTTTAAAACAAATCTGTCTTGTTTTTCAAACAAAGGGATAACATGAACTTCATTGTCTTTTGGTGCACTTAAAACACAACTCAAATTTTATTTTAATGCATAAAATGAATCAAATCTATTTTGTTTTTCACAAAAAGGGTTAAAATGAACTTCATTGTCTTTTGGTGCACTTAAAAAACAAACTCAAATTTTATTTCGGTGCATAAAATGAATCAAATCTTTCTTGTTTTTCAAACAAAAGGATAAAATAAACTCCGTTGTATTTTGGTGCAAGTAAAACAAACTTAGTTTTTCATTTGGTGCATAAAAAAAACCTCACATCTACCTTTTTGCTACAAAGGCTACACGACTTTATTTTTTTTGTTGACCAGGTTTTTGCTTTCCAAAAGTTTGTCAAGTGTCAAAACAGTTTTTATCTTGGTTAAAAAGAACACCATATCTGTTGGAGCAACATCTCCAAGTAGCAAATAGATCACATTGCAATGAAAGGTTAAAAAGAACAAGTGTCTTTTGTGTTTGGCACACTTGTGCAAATTTGTAGAGTGGTCCCAGTTCTAACACACACTATCCTATCCCTTTGCTCTTGTGGTCCTAGGTGCAAGAGAAAAGTGTTAGTAATGCTCTAAATTTTCTATTTTTAAGAGAGGCCTGGCAAGAGACACATCACTCTTGGGACAACCTTGCGTAGTAAATCCTTTGAGCCGCTATAAAAATCAGGTGAGAGCGAAAGTTGTAGCCTTAGGTGAGAGCAAAAGTTGTAGCCTTGGGTGTAGTCGTTCCTACAATGTAACTTTCCAAAAGGACATATAGGCCCCACTGTGAGCTACAAGGCTCTTAAGTGAGTCACTACAGAATGTACTTACATCCAAAGACATCAAACATTACTAGACATTTTTTATTTTAGAAGCCCACCCGTTCTATTGATTGAGGATATTTGTGAAAAGTTCAGTGCAAGAGCATAGATGGTTTTGCTCCCAAGATACTCACCATACATATTTCCTTGAGTAGAAACAAGGATTTTTGAAAGGCTACTTGTAGCTTGATGAAAGTGGTGACTCCCCCATCATAGGGACCACCTATCTTATTCTCATGGAAGACTTAGTATATCACATCCTTACCTGCTACGATGGGATACATAAGGTATGTAGTACCAAAGTCAAAGAAATATCAGGTTGTGGGTTGAAAATATCGCAACTGGCCATTACCTTAGGGATACAAAGTGTTTGAGTTGTCTTTGTCTTGTTTCATACCAGTGAAAATTTGGGCCGACTTTAGGCCTATGAACATGCATACATTTATGAGGGTCAAAAGTTCATGATTGGGTTGATTTAGACCCACACCTTTTGTGCCATTTTTTTCTAAAAAAAAGGCAAGAATGTGTGCTTGACGTATTTTCTTATCAAAGGATTCAAACAATTGAAACAAGTTACACCCCAACAACAATATCAACAAAACAACTTTACACATTCTTGCAAAAAGCTACCCATGCTTCGTGTTTGGAAATCTCTCAAATATGTCAAAAAGTCAATTTATAGAAAAACCAAAAAGAAGCAAAGTGAAAAGAAAACCCCAAAAAGGATAAGTTTCTTATACAAAAACCGTAAGTTGTTGTTGAAACATCGCACTTTCATCCATCGATATCATGATTTTAGTCACGGTTTTACCGATGACTTTGAATTTGAACCACTTGCATCACAAGATTTCTTTCAAAGAAGGGCTCTATCATATCATCACAATCATGGTCAACGCATTCCTCCATCATACATTCGACAACCCACAATCACTTACTAGAGATTCCTAAGTTCACATAATCCTCCTACATTTTCTTCCATATTTCTCACTTCAAAATAATTTCCAAAAAAAATTATAGTCCCTTAGTAGAAATTCCAAGGTTCACACTCATTCCAAACACATCAAAAATTCAATCAACTCTCAACACAAAGAGGTCTCATCCTTCGTCCTTTTAGATATTGCTTATCATACGAACAAAATTACTTTATTGTGTGTCTTTACATCTAGAATCAAACATCCTAAAAGGGCATTACTAAACAGCTAGATAGGTTAAAACTAGTCCATGAGTGCATCCTCTCATTACTAGGTAGCTTATGTTTGTAACAACATAAACCTTGCTACACCTCATCTCATAATTGTTAAGACATCAAACGAGCAATTATAAAGAGGACTTTGTTGATACCCAACTTTTAGTGTATGAGATCAAACATCTACAAACACTTGAACTCATCATCCTATAATCTTGGATCTATAAGAAGGGATCAAACATCCACTTTTCCATTCATCCCATTCTCAACCAAACAATTTTTCACCCACAAAAGTGTGCTTCAAACATGGCTAGGACTAGGTCTCAGAGTCATCGACAAAATCAAAATGAAATATGGGAAGAAGAAGAAGTGAACATTAACCCCTTTTCCAGAAGAGGAGACCCAAAGACCCCTACACAAGCACAAATAGAAGACGCACGTGGCAACCCCAGATTGAACAGACTTTTTGAAGAAATTCTTAAAGGAAGTGTTGATGCCCATTTTCTGAAACTTGCTCAAGAAGGAGCCAAAATTCCCACTGAATTTGACGTATCACAACTTAAGGATATACCAGAACAAGCCCAACATATCCATAGACAAGAACAAAATCATGGTGAAAGGGAGGCAAGGAATACACGTAACTATGATGATAACTATCAACATGACAACATTCCCCCTCCTTATACAGAAATGGATATGTTAAGACAATAGATGCAAGATCTAGCCCAACAAGTGCACTCAGGAAGGACACACAAGCAATATGCTCTTGAAGATATCTGCCCATATCCAATTGATAGAAACATATACATGCCTCCTTTCCCACGCACCTTCGAAACCCCAAAGTTTGATAAATACAAAGGAAAGGGAGACCCTAGAGATCATGTGTGAGAATTTTTCTCCGCTTGCTTAGAGGTTGCATACAAGGACACCTATTTAATGCACCTCTTTCCCCAAAGTTTGGGAGGCTCATCCATGTAATGTTTCTCACGCCTACCTGGTGGGATTAGGACCTTTGAAAACCTTGTACAAAAAATTATCACTCATCATGAGCATAGCATAGAACGGGATGTCTCCATGGCTGATCTATGCAATACAAAATAAAAGAATGGTGAGTTATTCTCAACATTCTTACAAAGATGGAGACACCTTTCTAGTAGACGTTCCTTTCCCATTCCCAAAGAGCAATTAGTTGAAATTTTTATTTCAAACTTAAATGAGGAAATGAAATATTAGTTAGACATAAAATGTTCTGACAATTTTAAAGACGTCATAGCTCAAGGACTTAAAATAGAGAAAGCCCTTATCAAAAAGGGACTTGTCAAAATATATAATGTCAACAAGGAGGGTCCAAGACTAGCTTACAACATTGACAAACCAAAGTTTTGGGCTAAGAACAAAAACATTGTTAACGATGGTGTTGTGGACACATGAACTATCAAAATCGCCCAAACCGTAGTCAAAATTATAGGGGTTGCGGATAATTGCAACTACCCCACTACCAATCAGGGTAATCCTCAAACCAATCCAGGAAATCAACCTTCAAACACATAGCAAGAGGAACCTAAAAAATGAGTACCCGACCTACAAACCCAATCGCACCTACACACCCTTGGGAGAATCCCTTGAAAAGATTTTACGCCAGCTCATCTCTTCTGATCTTATCACATTACCTAAAACACCACACCATGAACCACAAGTCAAACCTTCCTAGTGGAGAGATAATGATTATTGTGAATTTCATAAGGGAAGAGGGCACAAAACAAACAACTGTCACCAATTAAAGGATACTATTCAAGACCTCATTGATCGAGGTGACATAGAAGTGGATGGTCACAATGCAAAAACTTCCAATACTGATCATACCATGTTCAAAGATCCACTCCCATCACATTAGAAAGGAGGTCCCTCCCATCAAGGTAAGAATCAAGATAGCACAACATAGTATACACGCGCAGCCTATACCGATACTGTCAATAATCTTTATGATGCCAATGAACAAATTCCTACAATTACCATCAAAGGCAAGGATCCTGCATGCAGTGTTGTTACCCATCGTAGCAAGCTTGTCTTACCAGGTGCACCATCAAGAGAGACATATGTACCCAAACATTATAATCTTATGGACCAATTAGATAAGATGCCGACACTTATCTCCATACTAGAGCTTTTGCGTATATCCCCCTCATATAAAATCATCTTAGATCGAGCTCTCCAAGAAGCATCAGTTCCACTTGACCTCAATACAAATCAATTTCAAGCCATGGTTGGGAGTCTCAAATCATCACCATGTCTCACTTTTGTAGAGAATGATGATACATCCTTTCAACAACCACATAACGCCCTTCTCCATATTGAGGGAGTCATACATTAACACAGAATCAAGTGAGTCTTGATTGAAAATAAAGTTGGCCTTAACATTTGCACATTACAGTTAATCACAACATTGGGATATGCAGAAGATACAGTAGATGCCAAAAAGCGGATCACCATCAAGGCCTATGATGATGCATAACACTCCTCTAAAGGGTGTGTCACTCTACTAGTCAAGGTAGGACCTATGGTGAAGAATGTGGTTTGTCAAGTCCTAGATCTCCCTTTTCCATATAATCTCCCATTAGGTAGACCATGGATTCACACCATGCAAGTAGTACCCTCTACTTACCATCAATGCATCAAGTTCCCATATAACAGAGTAGAGATGACTATCCTTGGTGATGCCAACCCATTCACTTTTTGTAACCATATAAGGTATCGACCTGATATCACAGTTCCTAGCAATAGAGAAGCCACTGCCTCATTATCTTACATTCACCCAACAAACCTCACCAATCCACCGATCCCTACACCCAAACAAGAAAAGCTGAAAATGAAAGTACAAGATGAAGGCCCAAGAGAGTATAACATTAGTCATCTTTTCTATTTTGGCCAACTACCCCTCTCACCTAGGACTTATTGAAAACCACAACAGTCACTCAAACCACTTGTTGCATCCCATACTACTACACTTGATGGCTTCATCCCAGGTAGATCACAGGAATAAGAAACTATTGATGAAGATTTGGCAGAATGGATCTACAAAGACCCTTTCGACATAGCTAGACAACAGGTTAGGATCCCGACAGAAAGGTATGGTAAAGGTTTTCCCCTAATGCAAAAGATGGGCTATGATGACCATAGTGCATTGGGATTCCACAATAAAGGTGTACAAGAGCCATTACAACCATTGTTACTGTAGTCACATAAATTTGTCCACTTAATTAAATGAATATTTACTATTTATTTGATTATTTAACCCTCAATAATCAGTTAATTAAATTAATATTTAATTAATTTCATCCTCAAACTCGTCTCCTATTAATTAAATAAATTATTCAATTTATTTAAATTAATTCATTAAGCCACACTCTAAATCAATTAAATGAATAAAACACATTTAGTTAATTTAACCCCCTTTCCTCGTTTAAATAAATAATAAAACATTTATTTAAATCCCTAAACTATCCCCCCACTTGCATTCTCCTACAAATGCAAGTTGCACCTATTTTGTTGAAATAAAGTAATTTTATTTTAATTAAAATCCTATTTTCCCTCATCACCAAACCCACTTGCATCCTAAACCTATTCTAGATTCTTCTAAACCATGCCTAATTAGACTAATCACCCTCCTAATTATTGTCACATTCCTAAGCAACTTGAAGTCACTTCTCAAAGCCTCCAAAATCTTTGAAAAGCATTTAATGTTTTATGTCTCCAACAAGTTAACCCCTAAAGTCTTCCAAACCATTAATGGTTCTTACATGACCATTTATGGCTCTTACATAACCATTAATGGTTAACTAAACTCACCCACATGGTTAGAGACTTCCCTCTAACTCAACCTCTATTTAACTCACGGGTCTCTTCAAGCATTCATTGCTTTGACAATGGTTATCCTCACTAACTCTTGCACGAGAGTTTATCCATTGGATAAAGGCATTATTCATTGGATAATGGCTTTATTCATTCAACTCAATCCTAACCTTACCTCCCAAGCTAACCTTCATGTCATCTCAAGAATTTAATACTTCTTCCCTCTCCTCTCAAGCCATCTCATGTTGACATTTTTCATCCTGAGATTGGGTTGAAAGCCTTCACATGGATCATAAACCCATCAATCCTGGCCCTTGTTGAAATTACTCAATCTCAACCATCCATTTCTCTATTTTTCCTATGAATAGAGCCCATTCCTTCATAATCCAAATCCAGAAATATTGTATGCATCTAATCTATAGTGAAATTTAAGAGAGCATTTTAGGAGCCATCTAATCTACATTATTATTTTGGTTAAAATCAATATAGCTTAATTAGGTGCTTTCTCATATCTAGTTTGCTTGCATTTGCATAATCCTTTTAATTATTTTCATAAATCTTGAATCTCCATAAGACTTCCATAGTAGTGCAAAAAGTTGAGGGCTACACTCATGTGGAACTTGGAGAGGAGAGGAACAAGGGAGGAGCAACTATGAGCATGTTTGAGAGCATTTGGGAGTGTTTTGTATATTTTCTCCATTTTTATATGCTTTCTTTAATGTGTTTGATATCTCTCTTGATATGCATGCTTAGGATTGTAGTTTCCTTCATATTTCATTTTTGATTGATACTACTAACACTAACATTTGATTCTTGAGTCTTGTGTTTGTGTTCCTAACATCCTTTTTGTAGTGCATCATTTGGTGAACCCGACGTGAATCGAACATGCAACCTTCTGATCTGATAAAAGTACTAACTTTTTTAAATTGTTAAAATTGACACAGAGGTTGCACTTTAGCGCTATTGAACATGCTTTAGTGCCTTCGAAAGTTGGAGATTTAGCACTTCTATTGGCAAATTAGCGCTTTTGTCTGCAAATTAGCACCTATGTCCTTGTTTTAGCGCTATTATTCTCTAAATAGCACTATTGTCACCAGTTTAGCACTTTTGTGCTCTCTGTTTGACATAATTTTTATTTTGTTTGCCAGATTAATTTAGTGTTTTTGTCCATTTCATAGCACCTTTACCATTCTTTTAGCGCATTTCTATTAAAGTAGCGCTGTGTGTTTACACAAAGTAGCGTTATTGTAATAGAGAGTAGCAAAAAAATATTATGTAACCGAAAAATCAAAATTTTAGGCTGGTAGAAGCTCACCAAGACCTTCATTTCACTAACAAATTATTTTTATTGTGTAGGTTTTTTTTTGCTAACTTCTTTGTAGGATTCAAGGAGTTAAGTTAGGAATTTTAATTTCTTTTTGCTTTCTAACTTTGTTTTAAAAGTTGGATTAAAAAGGATTCAGTTTCCCTTTTGGATTAAAAACAACTTCACTTTTATTTTGGGTTTTAAAAATCAATCAAATTTTTTAGTTTGGGGCATAAAAAGAACTTCATCTTGCAGGTTAAAAAGAACCACAAACTCAAACAAACAAAATTTGTTTTCTTGCAAGTTAGGGGTGAATTTCTCATTTTGGGCTTAAAACAAACAAACAAATTTCATTTTCTTGCAAAAGGATCTAAAATTCACAATCAACATTTCATTTTGCAAGTTAAAAAGAACAAACGACTTGTCAATTCTTGTTTATAAATCGATTTCCCTTAAGCAAACGTGCTTCAATTTGGCTGACTAGGATTTTCACTTTCCTAGTTAGACAACATATTGCTTTGATGGATTAAAAACAACACCATGTTTGTTGGAGCGACATCTCCAAATAGCATCTAAATCATATTGCAATAAATCAGTTAAAAAGAACAAGTGTTTTCAGTGTTTGGCACACTTGTGCAAAAATTTGTAGAGTGGTCCTACTTCTAACACACACTATCCTCTCCCTTGGCTCGTGGTCCTAGGTGCAAGAGAAAAGTGTTATTAACGCTCAAATTTTTATATTTTTAAGAGAGGTCTGCCAAGAGACATATCACTCTTGGGAACGACCTTGCGCGGTAAATCCTTTGAGCCGCTATAGAAATCAGGTGAGAGCGAAATCTGTAGCCTTGGGTATAGTTGTTCCTACAGTGCCACTTGTGGAAAGGACATATGGGCCCCACCACAAGTTACAAGGCTCTTAAGTGAGTCACTGCAGAATGAACTTATGTCCAAAAACATTGAACATTACTAGACACCTTTTATTATAGAAGCCCACCCGTTCTATTGATTCAGGATATTTGTGAAAAGTTTAGTGCAAGATCATAGATGGTTTTGCTCCCAAGATACTCATCATACATATTTACTTGAGTAGAAATAAGGTTTTTTGAAAGGCTACTTGTAGCTTGATAAAAGTGGTGACTCCCCCATCATAAGGATCATCTATCTGTTATGCTCGCGCAAGACTTAATATATCACATCCTTACCTGCCACGATTGTTACTATTTACTAAGTTGCCATTAGTTTTATGTCCAAAGTCATCCTATATACTCTAGTCAGTTAATACTACCGAAATATTCAGTCGGTATGTACTAAGGCTGTCGGTTATAGAAGAAAGGCTAGTCACCGAGATGAGTTATACCGAGTTGCCTACCGAGTAAAGTTCCTATGTCTACCGAGCAACAAAGAAGGTATACCAAGTTAATCTGAACCGAGTGGAAACGTGTTATCGGATTCAATGAACCTAGACACATATGTGGAAACGTGTTACAAGATTCGAGAACAGGTGTAGCGTCGTAAATTGTACGCACTTGCTAGGGTGGTACAATTTCACACCTAGTTTAGCACCCGCCTTGGCGCATTTTGCATTTTGCATTGCATTTCCCCTTTAGCACTTAATTAATTAAATTAATTAGGTCTAAGGTCCTATTTCATCATCTTCCACATCATAAAGTTGGGCCCTTTTATTAAAGTGTGCTCCTTTCATTTTATTTCTCCAATACATCATTAGGTCCTATTTTGAACTTGGGGGCTTGATTTCGGGGGTCAAAACATCTCGAAATCACCTGTAACTTCGGGATTTGCTCTAAAATCATCATATCCGACGGCCCTAAAAATTTGGTGAAAAGTTGTCGGGACCATGGCGCCCGGAGTGCACATGATCCTGGGCATTTTTCTTGAAATTTTAGGAGCGCAATCCAATCATAAAATAAAGGTTAACCCCAAGAAATTGGAGGGAGATTCAATCTCTAGGTCGGCCAAAAGTTGAAATTAAGACCTAGGGTTTCATATATAAGAGCTCTCTTTCTTCATTTGAAAGGATCCGAATTTTGGTTTCAAGGGACCTTCTATGCAGCGAAAGATCCGATCTTTGAAGACTTCAACAACATTCAACATCCATTCATCAAGCATTCATCAATTTCATTCATCCATTTAGGGCTTTGAAGACATTGAAGAGCAATAGGGGATCACCGACTGAAGTTTGGCTTGTACCCCTCCCTTGGGGTTGGGTATGATTTCATGTTGTTTTCATGTCTTTGCATAAGCCTCATTATATCATTTGTATTCATGCTTTAGATCACTTTGCATATTGATTTGGAGCATTTACATTATCATTTACAAGCAATTAGGGTTTACTTTCTAGGTTGCTCTAGTTTGCTTACTTGCATTTTAGGATCTTGCACACACACAAGGTCTGCACACACACTACTTTTACAATACAACTTGGCTATTCATGGAGGTGGAAATCACCAAAGTGGGGGTTTGACTAAGGCAAAACCCTATATAGACGCCCAACACACCTTTTCAGATATAAGTGCAGATTTCAGGATTCGGACGATGCCGCAAGTTGCAGATCTGGCGGAAGCAAACGAAAACTGAGCCCCGCACCAAATTTCAGGGCAAAAGACCAAGATAGGGGCATGGGGCACCCTGGTCCTGCCAGGATAGGGGCACTGGGCACTCTGGTCCTTGGGACAGAGGCGTTGGGCGCCTTGGTCCCCTCTGCCAGACAACAGTTTTCAGCACTTTTCGACAGCTTTCAGGGTGCCAAAAGGAGTAGTTTCAGGTGCAGAATCAGGTCAGTGGCGCATGCACCCCCATCCCGAACATTTTTACTCAGATTTTAACCCCAGGTACACATCTGCATTCTCCTTTTATCCTTGTGTTTACAGCTTTTCATCACTTAATCTCAATCTTGCAATCTTTTTACTAGTTCATACTTGCACTCTAGGGCCAGTAGTTGAACTTGC
Source organism: Cryptomeria japonica (assembly GCF_030272615.1). Lineage (NCBI taxonomy): Eukaryota > Viridiplantae > Streptophyta > Pinopsida > Cupressales > Cupressaceae > Cryptomeria > Cryptomeria japonica. The sequence continues at coordinate 665,594,661 of NC_081406.1, read as the reverse complement.
ATCATTTTATCTATCATTTGCAACAAAGGAATAGAAATCCTAATAGGTAGCCCATGGCTCTCTCTTCCACAAAAAGAAGTAGCCAATTGTGTGATACCTCTAGGCTCTTTCATATTCCACAAGTGTGTGATTGAAAGTGAGATTAGGGCATGTTTGCTTAGTGTCACTTTTTCCCCTACACATTTTGGTGAACCCGACGTGAACTCCAATCTTCTCTAATTATGATTTATGTTTTCAAATTTGAGTGTTTATGCTATTTCAAATTCAAATTTGTTTTACAAGTCTTAATTTCTTGCAAGATTCAAAAATTTAGAGGAAATTTTTGCTAAAACCCTAAAGTTGAACTTGTGGATAGCTTAATTGGGATCAATAATTTCAAATCTGATTTAGGAACTCATTTGAATCATAAATTTCATTTTCTAAATCTACATTCTAAGTGCTTGCATTGGTTAAAATTAAACATTTCCTTCTATTTTGCATGTGTTATCATTTGAAAGAGGAAAATTGTTGTCATGATGCATTCATTTCATAGATGTGATAGTGGGTTAGCTTCCCTTGTTTCAATTTTTCCTTCTCCTAAAGAACCTCCCCCCGTCTATAACAACATTTTAGTGCCTAAAAGAGTTGCTACCAATCCCTTTGAGACTCTCCCATGCTCTAAGGATGAAGACTTTAAGAGTGATCTTGACAATTCTCCTAGAATGTGCCCTTCCTATTTAGCTATCCTAGAGGAAGAGAATGATATCATAAACACCTTTCTTAATGTTACTTCACCTTCCCTACATGATGCCTCTCTAAGTGAAAAGGTATTTATGGACATTGACTTATTTTCTCCTAAAGTTGGTCCTTCCAATGGGGGCATGTTAGTGCAACAAGAGGTTATGAACACTTCTTTCAAAGATCTCCTTCCTAAGCATGAATCTTTGGAGAAATATGTTCATGTTCCTCCTAAAAAACACTCCCTTCATGAGGATTCTTTTGTGCAAGTAGATGACATTATCCCTACATTTCCTAGTGATGGCATTTCCTTTTCCAACAAAATTCCCACTAGAGATAATGAATTAATGATAAATGCTTACCCTTCTCCTAAAGTTTGTCTTACCCATAAGCATCCCTTAGAGAAAGAAGATGAAATAATAAGCAATTTCCTTAACTCTCTCTCCCCTAAAGATCATATTGAACATATTTTGAGGAAAGAGGATGAGTTTAACACATCTATTAATGCTCTCTCTCCTAAGGATGAGGAATTAATAAACAATGTTATCTTCTCTCCCGAAATTGACAATACTTCAAACATTCCTTTCAACAACCTCACTATCTGGGATGAACCATTAGAAGAGGGTGTAGATTATTCTCTACCCCGTGAGAGAACCCTAGCCAAAGGGGATGAAGTCAAGATTGAAAACTCCCTTGATAGTTTCTCACCTTCCTTGAATCTCAATTATTCTCTCTCTAAAAATAAAGCATCTCCCCCTCCTCAACTTGGTTCTACTCATAAGGATACCCTAGTTCAAAGCAAGATGGTTAACATCTCTTTCAAAGATCTCCCTCTCAAAAGTGAGACTTTAGAGAGTAATGTTGATCCTTCTCCTAGAGAGTTTATTCCCCATGTAGATCCTTTGATGATAGAGGATGATATGACCTTTCCTAGTATTACTTTTCCTACTAGAACATCAATGTCTACCCCTTGTCTCTCTCCTAAAATTGATAAGATTTTAGTGCAAGAAAAGGCTATCAATAATTGTTCCAACACTTTTGTTCATTCCTCTAAACCATCCTCAATCAATTTGATACATGTGAATGAGACACCTAACAAACCTCTCTTCACTGTCCAAGGTGCTTGTCTTTCTCAAAATTCTCAACCTTTAAATAAGCCTATCTTAGTGGTTCAAGGTGGTTATGCTAATGATTCTTTTTGCACTCCTAAGAAACCTATTATTACTGTGCAAGGAGGTTATTCTACTAAGAGCCCTTATGAGTATGCTAAGCAACTGACTAGAGAGAGTTATAATGCGGTTGCTCATACCTATAACACAAGAAACAATAGGCAACCTAATCCTCCTCCAGTTATTCCAACTTCCTTCCTCCTTCCCAACCTATTCTTCCTCAAGCTCCTTGTATTTCACAAATGCTTAGTAAGGACTATGATCTTATTGAACAACTTAAAACTACTCCGGCAAAGATATCCCTTTGGGATTTGATCCAAACTTCTTTCGCTCATCATGGAATGTTACAAGATGCCTTGAAAGATTTGAATGTTCCTCCACCTAATACATCTAGTAATATAGTATCTTTGGTTAACTCTGTGATGAATCCTAAAGCTCAAATTGTGTTTACTCAAGATGAATTGCCTACTAGTGAAATTTAACATCAATATGATCCCTTGATGATTGTGGTTATCATAAATGACACTGCTATAAGATGAACACTGGTAGATAATGGCTCTGGCCTTAATGTGTGTAGCATTAATCTATTGCATAAGATGAATGTGGATACATCCCTTATTGAGCCCGACTCTCATCCCATTCGAGGCTTTGATAATGTGACTAAGTCTTCATTAGGTATTATCACCTTACCCATCACAGTGGGACCTGTTACTTTACCTACTCCTATCCATGTTATGTCGGGAAATCTAACATACAACTTGTTATTAGGGAGACCTTGGATTCATAGTATGCAAGTTGTCCCCTCTACATTGCATAGACAAGTTAAATTTATTTATAACAATAAGACATATACCTTGATAGGTGATACTAATTTTCAAGCTTGTTTGCAAACATCTACTTCCAAAGGGAGTTCTTCTAAACCTTCCTCTTCTAGTGATGACTCTTTAAACAAGATACCTATGGATGAATCATCATCCTTTGATGATCAAAATTCTTTGGATGAGCCTAAAGTTCCTGAAGAAGATTCTTCTCAACTTGAATCTACACATGAAAAGGCTTTTGATCCTGACAAGGTTCTCGCAGAAGAGGATTGGGGATCTTTAGACTTTAACCCTACTTTTGTAGGAGAATATAGAGTGCCTAAGATTGAGAAGGGAAAATCTAAGGAAGAAACTAAAGAGAAGCCCACTTTGTCTAAGCAATTCAGTAACAACTTTGTGGCTACCTCCGATTCAAATAACTCTTCAACATCTTCCTCTAATACAAATAGCACTAAGACCTATGGGGCATCACCATCTCTCTCTGATTTAGCATCCCTTTATGGTCGTGGTTTTCACATTTTGGCTAAGAGTGGCTATAGTGGAAATGGTTGTGGCACAAATGAACAAGGAATTAAAGTTCCTTTAGAACATAACATGCATGAATATTCATTTGGACTTGGATATAATCTTTCTAAGCCCACCAAAGCATCTAAAAGACCATCTCTCAATGTGAATGCTATATTTAGTAGTGATGATGATCTCACTTCAACTAAATCATCTTCTACTTCTATCAACTCTCATTCCCCTCATAAGGAAATCTTGGTGATGAACAAATCTCTTTATGAATCCCCTCAAATTTCTAAATCCACTTATGAATTTTTATCTCCTATTCATCATAAAGTCCTTTCCTCCAGGGATAAGGCTCTAATAAATTACACTCATCCCTCTTCTAAGATTTCTTGTGACTTTTCTTCTTCAATTTTTATCATTTTATACATGCTTTTGATCTCACTTATAGTTGAGCATTTAGCATGTCATATTCAAATACCTCATTCAGTCTATCATGTCTTTAAATAACATTAATGGCTATTATGTTGCTCATCATTATGTGACATTGGTAGCTCATTTACTGGGGGCTCATTGTCATTCATGATGGTACAATTTCAAGTGCAATCATATTTTTGAAGCAACATAATAGCCTAATTTTCTATGTTATCTCTTGTTCCTATGGGGACAAGAGTGATTTCATACATCTCTTCTTTTTATGGTTAAAATTTCCCTTTGGGGTAATAGTGTGGAAATATTGATCATCTCTTCTTTAGAATCCTCTTTTCCTAGATATGGGAGAAGATGTGTATTCTCTTTCTTATCCTACCCACTTCTTGTAAGGAGCATTTTACATACACTAATGTCTTGCTTGCATGAACTCATGTGAGTATGTAGTACATTTTGCTTATGTTTAAATCTCTCCCTAGAAGATTGTGTAAGTCCTTCTCATTGTCCTTATCCTTGGGAGGCAATGATCTTTCCTTATTTTTATCTAAGGATCCACTTTTTCCTATTTCGTGGATGGTGTGAACTTTATTACTTGATGTTATTCCTTGTATGCATTTGTTGTTGTTTGTTCAAGGATTCTCTCTCACAAGAGGTGTAAGTCCTTGACTACAACCTCTTTTGCACTCGGTAAAATACATCCATAATGAATTCACTCTCCCAATTGGGTTAAAAAGAGCGTCATCCTTCATTAAGAATCACTTTCACCTCGCAAAAGAAGGAAGTATTGCATTCTTATTCTCTTCTTTGTCTTATTCTAGAAGATGTTATATTTGTCTAAGACAATTCCTCTCGGGGATAGGTGTCTTTTGTACAAAGATCTCTTCTCCTCTAAGGATCTCCTTTACACATACTACAAGATATCCCTTTTTCAACTATCTTATCCTTGCTTAAAGAGTGCAAAACTCTCTTGCTTGGATCTATGACATTGTTGCATTTTTGGGGTATCTTCTTTTGTGATGAAGGTAGGTATCCTTTATTCTACTTTTCTTATGACATAAACATTACACTTTTTGGGCAATGGGTCATTCTTGGAACCATAGCACAGACTCTTAGAGCGAGATGTCTCCATTTTTCTTTTATGCAAGGTGATTATTCTCAAAACCAGAACACAAACTCTTAGAGCGAGATGTCACGCTTTTGTACTATACATATACAGGTTGTAGCATACTCGGGCATAGACTCCTATGAGGTGCTTCTAACCTCCCTTACACACACATGCACGAGGTTGAGTGGAACTAGCGGCATAAGGCTAGACTTTCTCACTCTCCTCCCTTACATGGATCACCTAGACAGACTCTAGGGGCTAGTTTTCCATGTCCTTTTTCCCATGGATCACCTAGACAAGACCTAGGGGCGAGAAGTCCATGTTTTCTCTCTCACTATTCTTCTCATGATCACCAATGTGTGTATTCATGCTTTTTTTTCCCTTCTTTTCTTCTCTTTGCATTTTGTTTCCATTTACATCCTTCATCTTGTGTTAGAGAACTCTCAAATCCTCACACTCTTTGTTGTGTTGGAGTTGAGATTTAGTCCTCTTTCTTACCAAATGATTCTCCATTAGTTTTTGATCTCATATCAAATCTTCTTGTGAGCATTTGTCATCAATATTCTTTAACAATTCGAAGTGGTAAACATGATACCCTGTTTCAACTCACTAAAATTAGCAAGCCGAAACAGGGGGGGGGCATATAGCTACCCTTGAATTTTCATCACCTTCCTTAGTAAGCATTAGGTGATTTTGTGATCTAACGTGTGTTTTGTAGGGTACGGTTCCTAACTGTGTACTGCAGATACCGCTGGGGGCTTCGTTCGACAGACTTATGGATATATCCTTTTTCAAATAATGTTTATTTTTCTGTACTTTAGCTTGCATATGCACGTAGTACTCATATGACCACTAAAGTGGGGGCTAAATGTAGTGTCGTAAATTGTACGCACTTGCTAGGGTGGTACAATTTCACACCTAGTTTAGCACCTGCCTTGGCGCATTTTGCATTTTGCATTGCATTTCCCCTTTAGCACTTAATTAATTAAATTAATTAGATCTAAGGTCCTATTTCATCATCTTCCACATCATAAAGTTGGGCCCTTTTATTAAAGTGTGCTCCTTTCATTTTATTTCTCCAATACATCATTAGGTCCTATTTTGAACTTGGGGGCTTGATTTAGGGGGTCAAAACATCTCGAAATCACCTGTAACTTCGGGATTCGCTCTAAAATCATCATATCTGACGGCCCTAAAAATTTGGTGAAAAGTTGTCGGGACCTGGCGCCTGGAGTGCACACGGTCCCGGACATTTTTCCCGAAATTTTAGGAGCGCAATCCAATCATAAAATAAAGCTTAACCCCAAGAAATTGGTGGAAGATTCAATCTCTAGGTTGGCCAAAAGTTGAAATTAAGACCTAGGGTTTCATATATAAGAGCTCTCTTTCTTCATTTGAAAGGATCCGAATTTTGGTTTCAAGGGACCTTCTATGCAGCGAAAGATCTCATCTTTGAAGACTTCAACAACATTCAACATCCATTCATCAAGCATTCATCAATTTCATTCATCCATTTAGGGCTTTGAAGACATTGAAGAGCAATAGGGGATCACCGACTGAAGATTGGCTTGTACCCCTCCCTTGGGGTTGGGTATGATTTCATGTTGTTTTCATGTCTTTGCATAAGCCTCATTACATCATTTGTATTCATGATTTAGATCACTTTGCATATTGATTTGGAGCATTTACATTATCATTTACAAGCAATTAGGGTTTACTTTCTAGGTTGCTCTAGTTTGCTTACTTGCATTTTAGGATCTTGCACACACACAAGGTCTGCACACACACTACTTTTACAATACAATTTGGCTATTCGTGGAGATGGAAATCACCAAAGCGGGGGTTTGACTAAGGCAAAACCCTATATAGCCGCCCAACACACCTTTTCAGATATAAGTGCAGATTTCGGGATTCGGACGACGCCGCAAGTTGCAGATCCGGCGGAAGCAGACGGAATCCGAGCCCCGCACCAAATTTCAGGGCAAAAGACCAGGACAGGGGCGTGGGGCGCCCTGGTCCTGCCAGGACAGGTGCGCTGGGTGCCCTGGTCCCTGGGATAGAGGCGCTGGGCGCCCTGGTCCCCTCTGCCAGACAACAGTTTTCAGCACTTTTCGACAGCTTTCAGGGTGCCAAAAGGAGTAGTTTTAGGTGCAGAATCAAGTCAGTGGCGCATGCGCCCCCGTCCCAAACATTTCCACTCAGATTTTAACCCCAGGTACACATCTGCATTCTCCTTTTATCCTTGTGTTTACAACTTTTCATCACTTAATCTCAATCTTGCAATCTTGTTACTAGTTCATACTTGCACTCTAGGGCTAGTAGTTGAACTTGCATCATTTTATCTATCATTTGCAACAAAGGAATAGAAATCCTAATAGGTAGCCCGTGGCTCTCTCTTCCACAAAAAGAAGTAGCCAATTGTGTGATACCTCTAGGCTCTTTCGTATTCCACAAGTGTGTGATTGAAAGTGAGATTAGGGCATGTTTGCTTAGTGTCACTTTTTCCCCTACACAACAGGGAACCGTTATTACATAGGAAATTGCATTCAAAGATTTTGTATGATTTTGAGGAAGTTTATCTAATGAAACAATTTCAATGTTTATTCATTCGATAAAACATGTTTGTATGATCGATGTATGAACAAGATCACCACCTCAGAGATCTATATATACAGAGTGATTTGAGTATCTAACATGAAGAGGGAAGATTGATGAATTGATGATGATTTGAAAATGAAAATCATGAGAGAAGATAAGTGACAGAGATATTCAGAGGTCACCGAGAAGGTTTTTCATAAAACAGTTTAAGGGACAGAGTATACAGAAGAGGTCACCGAGTTGATTTATCAATTACCGAGGGATGCTATGAGCAAGGTAATTTCATATTGAGCACATAGAGTCTGCTATAACATTTCAGATGTAAAGTTGCAGATATTTGTAAAATATTTTTGATTGAACTATTTGAGTTGTAATAGAAACCTTTAATAGGGTAAAAGACTCTAACAAAGTCTATAAATTGTAAACCTTTAACCAGGTACAACATTTTGTAAAAGTGTTTGTAAAATCCTTTATCAAGGTAGATCTAAAGATCTTGATACTCCTAACAGTGTAAGCTATCAAAAATAGCTAACATGTAGCTCTAGCTAAGAAACCTTTATTATTGCAGTAGTGAAGTTGTGGGTGCCATCCCCACCGCAGTTTTTCTCTCTAACAAAGAGTTTTTGCGTAACCAAAATATTTGAGTTATGGAGTGAAATGTGTATGAAAGTTATTTCTATGATTATGTTTTAGCATTATATATTATAAGATCGGCTATACACAGTTTATGTTTATCAGTAAGATTGTTTTTGAAGAAAATTTTTGAAGTAGTGATTCACCCCTCTCCTCTCAGTACATTAGATTTCCTAGTTGGACCTAACAATGACAAGATTCATAAGGTATGTAGTACCAAAGTTGAAGAAATATCAAGATGTGGACTAAAAATATCGCAATTGGCCATTGACCTTAGGGATAAAGTGTGTTTGAATTGTCTTCATCTTGTGTCAGACTAGTAACAATTTGAGTCGACTTCGAGCTTTTGCAAAAAACATACAAAACATTTGAAAAGGGTCAAAAATTTCATGATTGGGTTGATTTATACCCACACCTATTGTGCCTTTTTAGGCAAGATTATTGTGCTTGTGTGCTTGCTCTGTTTTCTTGTCAAAGAAATTCAAAACAAATTTAAAACCAAGTATTCATCCAACACAATTTTACATCAACCTTGACCAACAAAAACAAACATCAAAAAGTGAAACAAAGTATCAATTTGTATGACCATCACTCACATTTTGAGAAAAAGGAGTCTTCATCAAAAGACTACATTGAAAAAGAGACCATTGAGTTCAAAAGCTCTTATCAAAAGAAGGAAGTTTTTCTATATCAATAGACAAATTTTTCTCTCACACAGAGCCTTCTTGCGTCATATGCATTTATATCTTCAAGGAAAATCCAACGAATTCGACAAAGAGCCTTTGAAAAATATAGCGTTTACTTAGTATAGAGCCTTGAATTATCACAAAAACAAAGGGGGCAAGATCAACCCTGCTTTCTTTCCACAAGTCTGTATCACCTACAACATAGCTCGAGGGGAACCACCAACCCCTTAGAGAGAGGAAGAATTAGAAACCCCCTTTGTGATAGAAAGTTTCTATTGAGGTCCATATTCTATCCACTTTCACCTTCACAACATCACAAAACCATTCAACTCTCAAAACACAAAAAGGTCTTGTCCTAAGTTCTTTTAAATATTGCTTAAATTAAACCAACAAATCACTTTTAGGGTGTCTCTACATCTAGGATCAATCATCCTAAGAGGCATTTCTACGCAGGTTAAAACTAGTTTATGAGTGCATCCTCTCATTGCTAGGTAGCTTGGTTTGTAACACATCTCAAACCTTGCTATACTTTATCACATCAAAATTGTTGAAAACACAAGAGCAATTCACAAAGAACTTTGGTAACATCCAACCTTTAGTGTTAGAGATCCATCTTCTAAACTTTTCACAAAACACTTATCTCTCATCAAAACATTTCATCACCATCCCTCATAAATCACCAAAACCTCAAAACTTTCAAACAAAATGGCTCACACCAGATAAAAAACTAGGCAACTAGAGATTGAAGAGGAGGAAGAAAACCTCAATGATTTCCATGAGGCCATTGGAGGAGGCACAAATGATGAAGATCCTAGCACTCTGACTCCCAAAGCTATAGAAAGAGCACAACACAATCCCAGGTTCAATAGACTTTTTGGCGAAATCTTTAGAAACAACGCAGATGCTCATTTTCAGAGACTTGCTCAAGAGGGTGCTAAACTACCCTCTAACTTTGATACCACACAGATACGACAGACATTAGAACAACATAGCCATAACGATGATGGAAGAGGTAGATATTACTTCTGATATGACCTTAATCATCAAGGGAATCCCCCGCCTCCTCCTACATAAATAGACATTTTGAGACAATAGGTAGAAAATCTCGCTCAACAACTCAATAGTGGTGTGAAGACTACTTGGTTTTCACTTAACGATATTTGTCCCTATCCTTTTGATAGGAACATGCATATGCCACCTTTTCCACGAGGGTTTGAAACACCCAAGTTTGAAAAGTACAGGGGAAAAGGAGACCCTAGAGATCATGTCCGAGAATTTCACTCAGCTTGTTTAGAGGTTGCTTATGAGGACACCTATCTAATGGGCCTCTTTCCTCAGAGTTTGGGAGACACAACCACACAATGGTTTTCCTGATTACCAGGTGGCATTATAACATTCGAGGAACTAGTCCAAAAGTTCATCGCTCATTATTCACATAACATAGAATGAGATGTTACCATGGCAGATCTATGCAACACCAAACAAAAACCAGGGGAGTTGTTTTCAACTTTCCTACAACGGTGGAGGCAACTATCTAGTACACGTTCTCTTCATTTGCCTGAACAAGAACTAGTGGAAATATTCATTTCCAACTTGAATGACGAGATGGAATTCCATTTAGACATGAAGGGTACTGAATCTTTTGAAGAGATGATCACTCAAGGATTAAAATGTGAATGAGCCCTTATCAAAAAGGGACTTACCAAAATCTACAATGAACCAAAAGACGGTCCTCGTCCCCGTTATAATAGTGATAAACCCAATTTCTGGAACAAGAACAAGAATGTTGTAAATGACGGGGTAGTGGATGCACGAACAGTAAAAATTGCACAACCTGTGGTCAGGTTTGCAGGACAAAATCCCCCTCCTAAAAACACCATCACTCATCCACAAAATCAAGGTCGCCATGCGCCACAAGAGGAACCAAGACAATGACAACAAAACTATAAACCAAAATGTACATACACACCCCTAGGGGAACCCATCGAAATAATATTGCATCAATTGGTCTCTTCCAATCTTGTGACCTTACCGAAAACATTTAACTATGAACCTCAGGTCAAACCTCCATGGTGGAGAGATAATGAACATTGTGAATTCCACCAGGGAAAGGGGCATAAAACAAGCAATTTCCATTGACTGAAAGATCTTGTTCAAGATCTTATTGATAGAGGAGAAATTTAAATAGAAGGACATGACCCTAAAACATCCAATGACGATCATCTAATGTTCAAGAATCCACTTCCATCACATGATCAAATGGTTCCTTCCACCTCCGGGTGAAACACAGATACTACAACTAATTATACACAAGTTTCCTATAATTATACTGTGAATCACCTCTATGACGTTGATGAAAAAGTTGCAACTCTTACCATCAAAGATCCAAATGTTGCATGCAATATTGTTATGCGTCGTAGAAAATTTACCATTCGAGCAACACCACAAGGAATGACACCCTTGCCCAAGCAATATAATCTTGTGGAACAATTGGACAAAACACCCGCACTCATATCCATATTAGAGCTTTTGCGCTTATCCCCTTCACACAAAGCAATCTTGGATCAAGCTCTCCAAGAAGCATCGGTCCCTGCCAACCTCAACACAAATCAATTTCAAGCCATGGTTGGCTGTCTCAGGTCATCACCATGCCTCACTTTTTATGAAAGTGACAACACTTCATTCCAACAATCACATAATGTATCCGTTCACATTGAAGGATTTGTAAATCAACACAGAATCAAGCGATTCTTGATTGACAATGGAGCCGGCCTGAATATATGCACCTTGCAGTTGGTCACAACATTGGGATATGTGGTAGAATCAGTGGATCCCAGCAAAAAGATAACCATTAAGGCCTACGATGATGCAAAGTGTTCTTCCAACGGAGCTATTGTATTACCTATCAAAGTGGGCCCAGTGGTAAAGCATATCATCTGCCAAGTTCTGGACCTTTATTTTCCATATAATCTCTTGTTAGGAAGACCTTGGATACATGCCATGCAAGCCATTCCATCCACCTATCATCAGTGTATCAACCATAACAGTATAGAAATCACAGTCATTGGTGATGGAAATCCATTTGCATATTGTAACAATATTAACCATCAACAAGAGATCACTGTACCTAACAACCGAGAATCTATCCCTTCCACAGCCTATGTTAGTCCACCCTCTCTTTCTAGTTCAATCACCCCTATAAAAAAGCAAGAGAAGTTGAAAATGAAAATGGTTGAGGAAGGTTCCGAGGAATATAATATAAGCCAACTCTTGTATTGAGAAATTACCCACTTCCCCTAGAACTCATGGCAAGCCTCAAAGTTGCTTCAACCACCATTGGCCAAGCAAGCATGCACTTTGGCATAGTTCATCCCTGCTAAAAGTCAGGAAGAGGAAACCAGAGATGAGGACCTAGCAAAATGGATCTACAAAGACCCTATCAACACAGAAATCCCAAAGGCTACGCTTCCTACTCATAAATATGGCAAAGGCCTCACTATCATGCAAAGAATGGGCTATGATGGCCAGAGTGCTTTGGGACATTGCAAACAAGGATGACATGAGCCCTTGCAACCTGAGTTGAAACCCAAAGATAAAACTGAATTAGGTTTTCAAAAGGAATCTCTTCCTAAACTCAGATTTAAGGGTAAACCCAGCAACCCCATGTATCAAATAGTTACTCCAAGGAGGTCATCCCTGATTATATCTGCACCACCATTCGCACCAACAAAATTTATCATCAAATTAGTAGCATCAATCACACCAGTCGTACCAACAACACCGACAATCCCATTAGCGACATCAATCACACCAACAACATCAACAACACTAATAATCCCATCAGTAACAATAGTCACACCAATTGTATCCACAACACCAATAACTCTGGCAATAGCACCAACAACACCAATACTCTCAGCAGTTGTATCAACCACACCTACCAAACTAAGAATCCCAACAACAATATCAACAACACTGATAATCCTAGCAGCAGCGCCCACAACAATAATAATCCCATCAGTAGCATCTACTGCACCAACTTTACCAACAACGCCGATACTCCCAGTAGCAACATCCACAACACCGAAAATCCTACAAGCAGCACCAGCAATCTCACTTGTAAAAGTGCACAAACCCGTGACCAATACACTCTTCAATACAAAAGACATCCCAACATGGTACGGTACTCAGATGTTAGACAGTGATTCAGAGACAGACTCACATGAGTGGGAATTTGATTCAGTGAACCTAAATACTTCAGGCGAGGAAGACACATCCCCTCCACCACCTCGTAAAGATATCCCATTTTATGGAGAGGCCTAGATTAAAACCTTTTGGGTTCGTGAGCAAGAAGCACCTTCCACAGGCCCTACATCAAATCCAACACCGGAACCTAACAAGGAGAGTACCATTGATGAACTTCACTCATCTATATTAACCCTCACTAATGCCTCCTCTAAACTCAACTTAATCGATGAGGTCATGCCTATCATCCACCCCAAACTCATTGACTGGAACCAGCCAAATCCCCCATGTCTTGATCACTTCCAAATTGATGAGGCACTCATCGACTTTTTAGAAATACGGGATCACATACCAAGTGGGGATCATAAAGTTGGATTTTCCATCGAACTTAATAGCGTAGTGTACTTTGGGGCAAATGCCAAACCTTTCAGTAGCAAAAACATCACAATAAAACATGGATCTTCTAGTGAAAACCACACAGTGGCACTTGTTGATCCCGAAAAAGTAAAAATAAAGAGTGTATCCAAAGGTGAAAACCTCTCTGAGGTGCCTGAGGATGAAAGGTTTGACATCCTCCCCTCTAGTACAAATCAGGAGAGATCGATGATCCTAATCAAAGAAACAAAAGAATTCAATGTGGGGACCCCTGAGACTCCTCACCAAATACATTTGGCATCTCTACTAACTCCAGAGGAAAAACCAAAATTCATGGAATTCTTCTAGAAGTGTCAAATCAATTTTGCATGGTCTTATGTAGACATGCCTGGCTTAGATCCTGATTTGGTCATGCATCACCTAATCGTGGTAGAAGGAGCTAAACCGGTAAAACAAAAGCTCAGAAAGATGCACCCACAGATTGTTGTGCTTGTCAAGGTAGAACTCAAAAAGCTCTTAGATGTTGGTTTCATCCGACCAATCGATTATGCCGATTGGATCTCCAATATTGTACCCGTCGGCAAACCTAATGGGGGCATCCATATCTGTACAGACTTCAGAGATTTGAAGAAGGCATGCCCTAAGGATGAATTCCCCTTACCAAATATCGATATGATCGTCGATCTCACAGCGGGTCATGCAATGCTTTCTCTTATGGATGACTTTTCAAAGTACAACTAGATCAAGATTCCTCCACAGGATCAACATAAAACTGCTTTCACATGCCCATGGGGAACCTACTATTGGAATGTGATGCCATTTGGTCTGAAAAAATGCAGGGGAAACCTATAAGAGAGATATGACTACCATCTTTCATGACCTGATGCACACTATAATGGAAGATTAGGTCAATGATTTACTAGCTAAATCATTAACAAGAGACAGACATCTGGAAATACTGGGTCAAATCTTCGACAAATTAGAGCAATATCATGTGCGTCTTAATCCAAAGAAATGTGTATTTGGAGTAACCTCCGGGAAGCTCCTAGGATACATTATCTCAAGAAAGGGCATTGAAGTAGATCCAACAAAAGTCAAAGCAATCATGGACATGCCACCTCCAAAGAACATCAGTCAGTTAAGGACACTACAAGGGCGACTACAATCAATTCGGCGATTCATTGCACAATTGGCTGATAAGTGTCATCCCTTCATGCATCTATTACATAAGAATATCTGCTTTCAATGAGATATAAAGTGCCAGCAAGCATTCCAAATGCTTAAAGATTACCTGATGAATACACCGTTGTTGATCCCACCAGATCCAATTAGACCTCTATTGCTATATATTTCAGCTACAAATACAACATTAGGAGTATTGTTGGAACAACACAATGCACAAGGAAAAGAATGTGTTGTATACTATATCTCTCGCACATTGGCAGGCTATGAACTCAATTACACACCTATTGAGTGAGCTTGCCTAGCAGTTATCTTAGCAGCCACCAAACTGAGGCACTACATGTTGACACACAAGGTACAACTCATTGCTAAAATTGATCCACTCAAATACCTACTCAGCAAGGTAGCATTAACAGGCCACTTGGCCAAATGGGTTATGATCTTGAGTGATTTTGATATAGAGTATGTGGACCGCAAGGCTATCAAGGGGCAAGTTATTGCAGATCAGTTGGCTAATGCACCCCTCGCAGGTGGCCATCCTCTTGTTTCCAATTTTCCAAATGAAGAGATCTTCGTGATCATAGCTACACAACCTTGGAAGCTATATTTTGATGGCTCATATACTAGACATGGCTTGGAGGCAGGTATTCTTTTCATTACACCTTAAGGTGACAACATCCCGAAGTCATACAGGCTCACTTTTTCATGCACCAATAATATAGTAGAATACGAGGCCTTGATCACAGGACTCAGATTGGCTATACAATGGCATCTAAAAGAGCTACAGGTATATGGAGATTCACACCTAGTCATCTGACAAGTCACCGATGAATACCAAACTAAGGATGATAAGCTCATGTCGTATAAAAGGATGGTGGATAGTTACAAAGAATCATTTACAACTATCACATTTGAGCAAGTACCCAGAGATCAGAATTGAGCTGCCAATGCAATGGCTAGAATTGCATCTCTCCTGGATCTTCCGCAAAATTCCACATGCTACGAGTTCTTGGTAGAACAGCTTTGGATCCCCGCTTATGATATCCCCGAAATTGAAATGATATGTCGCCTAGTCGGTTCCAAATCCCCATGGTACGGTGAGTTCCTCACTTACCTCTGTGCTCACACACTTTCTCCCAACCAATCCAATAACCAACACAAAACCTCATCCACCAAACCACTCGATATACCATCATTGCCGAAACCCTATACCGGAAAAGTCTTGATGGTACTCTCCTTTGATGTCTAGAACAAGATGAGATAACAAAGGCCTTGGAAGAGGTACATGAAGGCATTTGTGGGGCTCACTCAAGTGGTCCTTCCTTAGCAAATAAAATCATGCACGCTAGATACTATTGGCCATCCATGGAAAAAGACTACTACTATTTTTTCAGGAAAATGCAAGAAGTGCCAAGTTCACGAAGACCTAATACATGCACTAGCACAATAATTGTAACCAATCACAACACCATGGTCCTTTTGTCAATGGGGACTTGACCTTGTGGGTAAAATTCATCCATCTTCATCCAACGGCCACAAATTTATCATTACCACCACTTAATACTTCACAAAGTGGATTAAAGTCATTCCACTTACACAAGTCACCGGCAAGAAGATCGCCTCATTCATCCTTAATTACATCATCTGTCCGTATGGTGTACCCATGTCCATCATCACAGATAACGAGCTTCCTTTCAAAAATCAGGATGTTTGTGACCTATGTGAGAAGTTTCACATCTAACACTACTTTTCCACCCCATATTACCTACAAGGCAATGGTCAGGCCGAAGCATCAAACAAGAACATATTGAGAATCCTCAAGAAGACAGTCAATGATGTTGGTCGTGATTGGCACGTTCAATTAAATCCAGCACTATGGGCGTATCGAACTAGCATTCGAACCCCTACAGGTGCAACCCCCTACTCACTGGTCTATGGAGCATAAGCCATCCTTCCTATTGAGGTTGAGATACCATATCTATGGGTTTCCTTGCACAATATGATAGATGATGAAGCATACCAAGTCTCACGTCTTCAGGACTTGGAACTACTTGATGAAAGGCGACAAGTTGCATACAACCACCTCAAGGCCTATCAACAACGAATGAGAAAGAGCTATAATCATCGGGTTAAACCTCATACATTTGAGTTAGGTGATCTTGTTCTCAGAGATAATCCTCGTAACCAACCAAAAAAAGAACATCAGGGGAAGTTTGAATCAAATTGGCTGGGTTTGTATGTTATCACTGCTGTATTCGAGTCTGGGGCATATCAGTTGGCAACTTCCAAAGGGGAACCGCTAGCAGATCAGATCAACAACATGCACCTCAAACGGTGTCATACATAAGCTGTATAGAGCACCAGACTCCATCACATACCAGAAAAACACCAAAAACATTCAAAAAACATCTTGAAGAAAATACAACAAAATCAAGAAAATAGTAAAGAAAAATCATACATCCAAACGGTGAAAACCACTACGATGGAACCTTAGGTAAGTGCGATGGTGAAAACCTGGCAAACAAGCACCACTCATAAAAAAGATATGGCTCCATTGTCTTTCAGAGTTGTTGCGATCACATTCATTGCATCCATTCATCCATCATTCAAACCATGGCTTGTTATTGATCTGCAATCAGGGTTAGTACTTCATGTGTCCTGCATCTTGCTTTTCATAAGTGACGTGTAAAAATGGGGGAAATGCTCTTAACCTATTGATAGAAGTTGATTCTACATTACTTGTGATTCATTGAGTTCTTCATTCAAAACTATCTGGAAATAATACCAAAAACATTCGTAAAAACTCAGATAATACCAAAAACATGATAAAACATAAAAAATCAATAAAAAACATGGCAACGCATAAAATCCTTTGTACATACACATCGCAACAGACGCCAAACAAACATTTTGAGCTACCCAAATAATGGTCATTTATCAAATCAACCAATCAATCAAAATAGGTACACACAACTGTCTTAACAAGGATGAATCCTTCCTTACAAAACAAAGACATGGTAACATTTTCTTTGACAAGAAAATTTTGTTTAAGCTATCACGTACTTGGTCGGTTTGTTATTTATTTATTCATATCAGGTTTCTACGCTACTCCAGGATATCCACAAGTCATTAGAGTAGCCGAGATGGTTCCTAAATATCATTTTGATTGTTGTCTATGAATTGTTCCAATGAAGTTATGGGGCATGTACTAATGGTGTCTACGTGGGAAGTTCACTAAGCTACGTGATCATATACAAAAATATAGTCATGGATCACTATGGTTTACTGACTACAACATATACCTCGAACATTTGTGCATGAACCGGAATGGAGGGTAACTTTTCCTTGTCTGTGATACTTGCTTACAGGTGAAATGCTCAAACTTGGTTCCTGCTACCTCGGCCAAGATCGATACTACCATGCTCAATGATGAAAATAAATCACTGTGAATAATCTATGGATCATCATTTCATCTCATCTATATATATTGCATTCCATCCATCCATACATCCATATTGTTGCATATCATTCATACATAGTAATGACAATGGATACTCTCTTCTTCTTCTTTCTTCTTCCACAGGAATGAGTCCTAGATCCTCCATACCTTCTATCTAACATTGAATCATCCCCCTTAACCTCCATCTCTAGGTCATCATCATAAATACATACCATGCATCATTTCCCATCCTAAGTCCTCCATACCTTCTATCTAACATTGAATCCCCCCTCACCCTCCCCATCTAGGTCATCATCATAATCCCTTCATCATTTCCCATCAACCCAATCACGCCAGTTACTCTATCTACATAGGCACATTGACTCACACACACCTAGACTATCAACATATACTTTTTGATCACATATCTTCGGGTCTCAACATGTAATCAATTATGGCAATCCTAGACTACAACAGACATTTATTACAATGACCTAGTCTCAACGAGGCTGATACGATTCATCACAAACAACCTAAAATGCACACACTGTCAATTGATCAACCAATCAAACACAATCAAAACAAACAATTACATCAATTTTCTAAGTCTAAACGAGTACTTTCCTTCAGATACCTTGACTTCATTGGGCAATTCCAGCAATTGTCTAAGTCACAACAGGTCACTTTGATTCACTTACTCAGACTTTATCCTGTCCAAGCGAACAACTGACATCAACTGTCACGCTTTGACTCAACTAGGGCAATTCAATTGATTGCACCAGATTGTCCAACCAATTTTGATCAATTGTATAGCATCAATCAAAATCACACACTAAATTTGCATTGTATCTCTTACATGACCTAAGGGTACTCATTTGCTTGCCGTTTCTCCGTATTCACTCTGTCTTCTCCCATTCTTTCACCATTATTGCTCATTTCTTCTATTCTACCTCCCCTCCACTTCTCGTTCTTTTTCAAGAGATTTCCCGATTTTTTGAAAATTTTCAGCCCATCTCTCGAGGGGGCATACCACCCATTAAATTAACATTTATGGGGCATATTTCTTCACACATATTTTTCTTTCTTTGAAACGACGTGATAAACCGCACCATCTCAAAGAGGGGCAAATGTAGTCACATAAATCTGTCCACTTAATTAAATGAATATTTACTATTTATTTGATTATTTAACCCTCAATAATTAGTTAATTAAATTAATATTTAATTAATTTCATCCTCAAACTCTTCTCCTATTAATTAAATAAATTATTCAATTTCTTTAAATTAATTCAGTAAGCCACACTCTAAATCAATTAAATGAATAAGACACATTTAGTTAATTTAACCCCCTTTCCTCTTTTAAATAAATAATAAAACATTTATTTAAATCCCTAAACTACCCCCCACTTGCATTCTCCTTCAAATGCAAGTTGCACCTATTTTGTTGAAATAAAGTTATTTTATTTTAAATAAAATCCTATTTTCCCTCACCCACCAAACCCACTTGCATCCTAAACCCATTCTAGATTCTTCTAAATCATGCCTAATTAGCCTAATCACCCTCCTAATTATTGTCACATTCCTAAGCAACTTGAAGTCACTTCCCAAAGCCTCCAAAATCTTTGAAAAGCATTTAATGCTTTATGTCTCCAACAAGTTAACCCCTAAAGTCTTCCAAACCATTAATGGTTCTTACATGACCATTTATGGCTCTTACATAACCATTAATGGTTAACTCAACTCACCCACATGGTTAGAGACTTTCCCTCTAACTCAACCTCCATTTAACTCATGGGTCTCTTCAAGCGTGCATTGCTTTGACCACGATTATCCTCACTAACTCTTGCACAAGAGTTTAGCCATTGGATAAAGGCATTATTCATTGGATAATGACTTTATTCATTCAGCTCAAGCCTAACCTTAACTCCCAAGCTAACCTTCATCTCATCTCAAGAATTTAATGCTTCTTCCCTCTCCTCTCAAGCGATCTCATGTTGACATTTGTCATCATGGGATTGGGTTGAAAGCCTTCACATGGATTATAAACCCATTAATCCTGGCCCTTGTTGAGATCATCAATTTCTTTATTTTTCCTATAAATAGAGCCCATTCCTTCATAATCCAAATCCAGAAATATTGTATGCATCTAATCTATAGTAAAATTTAAGAGAGAATTTTAGGAGCCATCTAATCTACATTGTTATTTTGGTTAAAATCAATATAGCTCAATTAGGTGCTTTCTCATATCTAGTTTGCTTGCATTTGCATAATCCTTTTAATCATTTTCATAAATCTTGAATATCCATAAGACTTCCATAGTAGTGCAAAAAGCTGAGGGCTACACTCATGTGGAACTTGGAGAGGAGAGGAACAAGGGAGGAGCAGCTATGAGCATGTTTGAGAGCATTTGGGAGTGTTTTGTATCTTTTCTCCATTTTTGTATGCTTTCTTTAATGTGTTTGATATCTCTCTTGATATGCATGCTTAGGATTGTAGTTTCCTTCATATTTCATTTTTGATTGATACTACTAACACTAACATTTTATTCTTGAGTCTTGTGTATGTGTTCCTAACATCCTTTTTGCAGTGCATCATTTACAACCACGAGATACAACTGGACTCGGATTCAACCCTGGTTCAGGAAGCTCTTCTAAGCTTAGGATTCCAAGAAAACATAAGAGAATCACTTCATACATCACCCCTTCTAGAAGCAGGACAATATCTATTGTAAATCAACCTCCCAGGTCTAAATTTTTAAGTTACAAAAATACTCCTCAATTTACCGCAAGTAAGCAAAGGAGTGATGTTGCCTGCCAAACTCTCATTCCTGGGATAAGACTCTTATCTACTCCAAACACCCAAGTAACATCAACAACCCCGTCTGATAAAACCCCTGCAACAACTATCGACAAACCTTTCACATCAACAGACAACCCGATAACACATAGTGACAGAGTTCTATAGAGTGATTCCAATATAAATTCACATGAATATGAATGGGATTCTTAATTTTCACAATCATCTGATGGGGACACTTTTGAGGTTAAGAAAGTTGAAGGAGATGCATTTATTAAAGCCTTTTGGGACCCAGTTAATGAGGATACTTCAAATAGGTCACCTCCCAAGCATGGTTACGAAGAGGATAGTACTGATGATGACCTTGGTTCCTCCATACTTACCATAACTGACACATGCTATGAACTTAACCTGATCGATGAAGCAATGCCAATTATTTACCCCGAACTCATTGAGTGGAACCCGCAAGATCCTCCACACCTTGACACCTTCCAAAATGATGACGCAATCAAAGACTTTTTGGATTTACGGTATGACATACCAAGTGGGGATCAAAAGGTGGGTATGCTATTGAACTTAATAGTGTGACTTACTTTGGAGATAATGCCACACCTTTCAGTCACAAAAATATTACAATCAAAATAGTATCCTCAAGTGAAAACCATAATATGGCACTTGTGGAAACAAAAAGAGTAAAAACAAAGGACGTATCCAATGGTGAAAACCTCTCCGAGGTGCTTGAGGATGGAAGGTGTGAATTCTCCCCTTTAACACTAATCATGAGAGATCATCTATTCTCATAGAAGAAACAAAGGAGGTCAATCTCGGGACACCTGAAAAATTCACACATACTACATCTAGCAGAATCACTGACTCTAGCAGAAGATCGTGATTTCACAGAGTTCTTTCACAAGAAACAAGTCAATTTTGCATGGTCCTATGTAGACATGTTAGGAATCAATCCAGAACTAGTAATGCATCACTTAACAGTAGCAGAAGGAACCAAACTAGTAAAACAAAAGCTTAGGAAGATGCATCCTCAGATTGCACTATTAGTAAAAGATAAACTCAAAAAGCTATTAGATGTGGGTTTCATAAGACCCATTGACTATGCAGAATGGATCTCCAACCTGGTTCCAGTGTCAAAACCAACTGGGGGCATCTATATGTGTACAGATTTTAGAGACCTAAACAAAGCATGTCCTAAGGACGACTTCCCTCTTCCAAACATTGATATGATCGTGGACCTCACAACCGGACATGCAATGCTATCACTCATGGATGGATTTTCAAGATACAACCAGATCAAGATTACTCCAAAGGATCAACACAAAACATCTTTTAGATGCCCATGGGGTACATATTGTTGGAATGTAATGCCATTCGGTCTCAAGAATGTTGGTGCCACATATCAAAGGGCAATGACTACTATCTTCCACGATATGATGCATATAATGAGGGAAGAATATGTGGATGATTTACTAGCTAAATCATTAACTAGAGAGGGTCACCTCATTGTACTTGACACAATCTTAAACAGACTGGAGCAATATAATGTACACTTAAATCCAAAGAAGTGTGTCTTTGGGGTAACCTCCGGGAAGCTCCTGGGATATATTTTTTCAAACAAAGGAATTGAGGTTGATCCTGCAAAGGTCAAAGCAATTATGGAAATGCCACCTCCTAGGAACATCAGTCAACTAAGAACATTACAAGGAAGGCTACAATAAATTCAATGGTTCATTGCACAATTGGTCGACAAATATCATCCCTTCACACATTTGCTTCACAAGAATGTTCGTTTCAAATGGGAAGAGAATTGCCAACAAGCATTCGAACAGCTAAAGGACTACCTAATGACACCACCATTACCAATGCCACCATCTCCAGACATGCCCTTATTATTATACATATCAACTACAGCTATGGCCTTAGGTGTCTTACTTGCACAACATAATGCAAAAGGCAGAGAATGTGCAATATACTACATTTCCAGAACATTGGTAGGGTATGAACTCAATTATACCCCTATTGAACGAGCTTGTTTACCAGTAATTTTGGCAGCCACCAATTTGAGACACTACATGATGACACATAAGATACAACTCATTGCCAAGATAGATCCACTCAAGTATCTACTCAGTAAAGCAACACTAATCAGTCGTTTGACAAAGTGGGTTATGCTCCTCAGTGAATTTGACATAGAATATGTGGAACACAAAGCCATCAAAGGACAAGTCATTGCAGATCAGCTAGCTAAAGCACCGCTAGCAGGCAACCATCCTCTCATTTCCAATTTTCCAGATGAGGATATTTTCACAGTTATGCTAGTACGACAATGGAAGTTATATTTTGATGGCTCATACACTAGACATGGTTCAGGAGTTGGCATTCTCTTCATCACACCTCAAGGTGATAGCATTCCAAAATCATATCGACTTACATTCCCATGCACCAACAACATAGCAGAATATGAATCCTTGATCACAGGACTACGCATGGTCGTGCAATGGAACTTAAAAGAGCTACAGGTCTATGGCGAATCACAACTGGTAATCTGACAGGTCAATGATGAATACCAAACTAAGGATGATAAGCTCATACCTTACAAGAAAATGGTTGATAGCTTCAAATAATTATTCACAACTATCAGTTTTGAGCAGATTCCTTGAGACCATAACAGAGCTGCAGATGTAATGGCTACAATAGCCTCTCTCCTTGATCTTCCACAGAACTCTACATGTTATGAGTTCTTAGTTGAACAAATTTGTATCCCCACTTATGATATCCCAAAATCCGAGATGGTCTGTCAACTCATCGGTCCTGATTCCCCATGGTATGGTGAATTTTATGCCTATTTATGTGATCAAATCCTCCCCCCTAACCAATCAAACAATCAACGAAAAACCTTCATACACCAATCCTCTCGATACACCATCATTGCTGAAACCCTATATCGACGAGGTCTCGATGGTACTCTCCTCCGATGTCTAGAGCAATGTGGGGTGACCACAACATTAGAAGAAGTATATGAAGGTATCTATGGAGCTCATTCAAGTGGCCCTTCATTGGCTAAAAAGATCATGCGGGTAGGATACTATTGGCCCTTCATGGAAAAAGACTCTTACTACTTTGTCAGAAAGTGCAAGAAGTTCCAAGTTCACGGAGATTTGATACATGCCCCAACACAAGAATTACAACCTATCACAACACCATGGCCCTTTTGTCAATGGGGACTTGACCTTATGGGTAAAATCCATCCATCTTCATCCAATAGTCATAAATTTATTATACCGCCATAAAGTACTTCACCAAGTGGATCGAAGTCATTCCACTCACCCAAGTCATCGACAAGAAGATCACCTCATTCATCTTCAATTACATCATATTTCGGTATGGTGAACCCATGTCCATCATCACATATAACAAGCTCCCTTTCAAAAATAAAGATGTCCGTGAACTCTGTGAGAAGTTTCATATCCAACACCATTTTTCCACAAAAATCCAAAAACATGAAAAAACCATCCAAAACAATTAAAAACATTGCAAAAAAATTGTTCCTTGTACATAAACATCACAACAGACGCAAAACAATATTTTGAAACTCCTTAAACGATGACCACCCATCAAATCAAGCAACAAATCACACATCTGTGCACAACCGTCTTCATAAGGATGCATCCTTCCTTACAAACAAGACATGGTTCCATTTTTTTCTTTGACAAGAAAATTTCATTTGGCTGATAAGCACTTGGTCAAAAATTTTATTTGTATTAGGTTCCTACACTACTCCAAGTTATCCACAAGTGATTAGAGTAGTTGGGATGGTTCTTGATATCTTTTTTCTTTGTTTGTTGTCTGCGGATCATTCCAATGAAGTTCTGCGGCATATACTAATGGTGTCTACGTGTGAATTTTACTAAGCTACATAATCCTATGCAAAAATACAGTCCTGGATCACTATGGCTTACTGACTACAATGTATACCTTGACCATTTATATACGAACCTGAATGGAGGGGAACTTTCCTTGTCTACGATGCTTGCTTACAGGTGAAACTCTCAACCTTGGTTTCTGATACCTTGGCCAAGATCGTTACTACTATGCTTGATGAGGAAATAAAGAATTATGAATAAGCCATGGATCACCATTTCATCTCATCTATTTATATTGCATTATGTTGCATATCACCCATTCATTTGTTCATTCATCCATTGTTCACATTTGTTGTCCACATGCAATTAATTTGGGTTTCTATGAGAAAGCTCTACATATAAACCATGTCTTGGGTACAATCACGATGAAGTTCTCTAATACATCATCTCACATCTCCATTCCATATCTGCATTTTCCAACCAACTTGACATTTATATATCATATAGGAATGACATTGTCATTTAGTTGCATTTTATTCATTAAGTGCATTCATTCCTTCATTTAGTTGCATTTTATTCATTAAGTGAATTCATTCCTTCATTTAGTTGCATTTCATCAATTAAGTGCATTTATTTATTCATTTAAGTGCATTCATTCCTTCATTTAGTTACATTTCAATCATAAAGTGCACTAGTTTATTCATTTAAGTGCATTCATTCCTTCATGCAGATGTATTTCATTAATTAAGTGCATTTATTTATTCATTTAAGTGCATTCATTACTTCATTTAGTTACATTTCAATCATAAAGTGCATTCATTTATTCATTTAAGTGCATTCATGAATTCGTTTAGTTCGTTTTAAAAATCCTTCATTCGCATTCATTCAGGTAATACATTTATCTCATCCATTTAGTGCATTCATTTAAATCATACATGACATTTTACTATCATTTCACTCATTAAGTGCATTCATTAGATTCATTAAGGACATTTTAAAATGCATAGTTTACTCATGTCATCCATATCATTTTTTCATCATTTCAACATATAAAGTATTATCTATCAAATATCATTATTCATTATCTAATCTCATCATTTAGCACAAATCGCCATCATTTCATCACATTAACATCATCACATAAAAATCATACATTTATTAACCTGCATTCACATGTTAGCAAAATCATTAACATCATCACATAAAAATCATACATTCGTTAAACCTGCATCCACATGTTAGCAAATCATCCATATCATACATATAGAAAGCATATCATCAACGTGTACATCTAGAAAGAAACAACATCAAACACATACATCTAGACATAAATCATATCATCATCATGCATTAAGCAATCATGTCATCACATAAATGCATATCATATCATTGCCACAAAACTGAGATCTCATCATATATCGCATTAATAAAAAAGAACACATGTATCAGAATACAATGATGTCCAAAATATCGCCTACCAAGAGTCATCCAAGAATCTGTATAATAACAATGTAACAATGCACAAAAACACCTCAAATGGCACTCTGGCCAGATGCCACCCCCAACACCCTCACCATCTCGCTGAGGAGGACCCATCATACCACCACTGCTCTGACCCCTCTAAGACAACTCTGATCTCACCCAGTGCATCTGGGAATAGCTCATCGCTTGCTGACTACTTGGTACCATCTGCTCATATAATCCCTGCCAGTAGTCAATCTCAGCTACTCACCACATCTCCTTCATCATCTCCCCGGTCGGGCCCTATCCATGCATTCCCGCCAAAAATCACACTCTATCTTATAGCTCCCTCACTCTATCCACTGCATCATCTCTCTCTCTCGTACAATTGCGGTCAACTCGGCCCCTCGTGCAAAAATTTGGACATCCCTGGTTGCAATATCTGCATCTTTGTCCTCCAGTTGTGCCTCTAACTCTTGGATGTTCGCATTGGCTGCCGTCAGGCGAGTCTGCAACTGTAATATCACTACATCTCGTAGGTCTCCCTATCCCATCTCCATAGCCACATCACCACCCTCTCCCCCACCTACGGCTCCCAGTCCCATCTCTATAGCCACATCACCACCCTCTCCAC
This sequence comes from Cryptomeria japonica, assembly GCF_030272615.1. Lineage (NCBI taxonomy): Eukaryota > Viridiplantae > Streptophyta > Pinopsida > Cupressales > Cupressaceae > Cryptomeria > Cryptomeria japonica. The sequence continues at coordinate 665,567,990 of NC_081406.1, read as the reverse complement.
CACTGACATCTCTCCCTCCTTCTCTCATTGCTCCTTGTATCAACGGACCCTATGACAATCGTAAAGGATGCCCACCTCTGCCTCTCCTCTGTAACTGCCCTCCTCCACCTCCAAATCCACCTCCTCCACCTCCACCTCCTCCTCCACCATCTCCGCCATCCCTGCCTAATCTCCTCCTCCTCCCTTATCGCAGTGCTCTATCATCCTCAAATGGTGGCATGGGCTCTATGGGATCTGAGATTCGTGGAATTGGATGAATGACTCGATACTGTGTATACTCCTCTATCACCCTCGCATCTACAACCTCTGCTCGGTATGGCCATGGCCTCGCCTGTAATGTCCTAAACTCTGCTACAACTTGCTTGTGGGATAATACTGGCCCCCACTAGAACCTCTCTTACTACTCTAGCATACTCACCTGACCCTCAGAGAAAACCCTGTATATGCCCAAACTGTCTCATCACCCGCCCTGGAAAATGCTTCTCTACCACATACGTTGTCCGTCCAACGAGGAACTGCCCCATGAACACATATGGCATCGCCTCTGCATCATCCTCCCACTGCTCACACTCTCAGTAGGGGTGCCATATCACTATATCTAACTCATCCAATGCACGTCGTCAGTACTCCAGCTTCCCCAACTGGGGTTGTGTCATCATACCTCCATACATATATACATAGGGTTGGTCAATCGCCCTAAACCTCAGACACACTGGTCTCGATATTAGCAAGTGCTCCCATGCCCAGATATAAAGCAAGGTAATCCCTACTCCCAATGATGAAATCTCATGGTATACAACATCATGCAAATCCTTGTATAAATGTGCCAGCACACATGGTCCCCATGCATATCGGGTGCCCTCACTGATCATCTGCTCAATCACCTACCCCTAGCCCACTGTAAGCCAGTGCGACCTCCGATCCGGGCATAGTAGCCATCCCATGATTCCTGATACCACTGCTAGTAATGGCTCATATGAATCCGCTATGTCCTACCATGAAACTGATCCATCAAACAACTCTAAATCTCGATACAGGAATACTCGTCGTAGTGTCACCTCGCCTAGCGCCCTGTCATACGTAACAAGCTCCCCAATAATCAGGATATGCAATATCCTCCAGACGTCCTCCAGTGTCACAGTCATCTCTCCCATCACCAAATGAAAGGAGCATGTCTCACTATGCCATCACTCGGCCAACGTTGTCAATAATCCGCAATTCATTTGAATTACAGGTAGGTGCATCATATCATATAAGCCTACTGCACATATACAGTCTATCTCCAGATCTTTCAACTGATCTCGTAGGCACTGTGTGGTTGAATTTCTCTCATGCATCTGCAAGACCCCTAGGTGATCCTCCTACAAAACCCCAATTCACACAAACACTATCAATAATCTTTGCTATGCAACATTGACTCTTACCTAGACTTCATCAGATTCTTTTTCAAGGTATCTAAGTCTCATCGGGTAATTGGACTCACTACTAAACCTAGACTACCAACAGGCATTTACATCACTTGCCTAGTCTCGACAGGTTCAGTAAGTCTCACAGGTCACTATTACGCATGCAAAAGCAAAACGTTGCTATCAACTATCAATTTGACATTCAACTTGGGGCAACCAACACAGATCCTTCTACACTTACAGACAAAAGCACTACAACACTGACAAACATGCCACCAGAACATCAATAGCTTTATTTTAACATACAAAGCGCTAACCCGATCAACCGCACTATTTTTACCTACAAAATCATTCACCAAAATCAAACGTGCTACACTACACGATACATGCGTTGTACTAACCTCATTCGCTCAAAAAACAAAAGTGCTAAAACTACTGCACAAACGCGCCATTGTGGTGCAGATGCGCTAATTTAGACAACCAAAGTGCTAAAACAACGTTTGTTTTAGCGCCTTTGTCGTCCGACTTTTTCCCTTAGGTATTAAATGCAATAAATGATGTCAAAAGGCAAAAGTCAAAATTAGATTTACCGAGGGACCGTACTTCGTTGGCCGCTGGTACCTCCGCATGCACTCCAATCGATGATCGGCAATGGGAAACACCATTTTCGCTCTCCTAAACTATTGCACCAGTCGTTGTCAGAGGTTTTGGATTTCTATGGACACGTGTACAAATGAGGACTATTTTACCCCTTCTCCCCTACAAATAGCCTACCACTGCATCACCCCATGACCGTCGTGACCCTCAGGTACTTTCGAGGATTGCCCTTTCTCGGTTTTACCCCCATTTTCCTCCATTCTCTCGTCATTTCCTCTAAACTCATCTACTCTACCGTCCCCTAATTTCTTTCTTTTTTTCGAGAGATCGCCCAATTTTTTACAATTTTGTCCCATCTCTCGAGGGGTATACCTAACCACCAACTTGGTACATATTGGGGTGCGTACTATGCTTATTTGTTTTTCTTTGAAACGATGTGATAAACCACACCCTCTCAAAGAGGGGCAAATGTAGACACCCAAATTTGTCTACTTAATTAAATGAATACTTAGTAATTTTTTGATTATTTAACTATCGATCAACAATTAATTATTTAATTAATTCATCTTAAACCTCTTCTCCTATTAATTAAATAAACTATTCAATTTATTTTATTTTATTCATTAAACTATATTCTTACAATTAATTTAATAAATAAAGCATATTTCTTTAATTAACCCCTCTCCACATTTAAAATAAATCAACATTTATTTAAATCCCTAAAACCCTCCTGCTTGCATTCTCCTACAAATGCAAGTTGCATAATTTTAGTTGAAATATGAATTTTATTTTAATTAAAATCCCCTTTTATCCTCACCCACTTGCTCACTAACTTCCTTCTAAATTCTTCTAACCCCATTCTAGACTCTTCTAACCCCCTTCTAGACTCTTCTAATCCCTTCTAATTAAGCCTAATCCCCCTCTCTAATCATTTTCACATCCCTTAAGAAAGGTCACTTCTCAAAACAACCCAAAAGTCTTCAATAACCATTAAAGGCTTTGTGTCTCCAACAAGATAACATCAAAAGTCTTCTAAAACCATTAAAGGCTCTTACATGACCATAAATGGTTAACTCAAACTTAACCTTTGGTTAGAGACTTTCTCTCTCACTCAACCATCCTTTAACTCATGGGTCTCTTCAAGCATTCATTTCTTTGACCGTGGTTATCCATTTTACTCTTGCACAAGAGTTTATCCCTTGGATAATAGATTTGTCCAATAACCCAACCCGCATGAGGTTACCCTCTTGTCTCCTCGGACATTAAATGCTCCTTCTCTCTCCTCTCAATCCATCTCATGTTGACACTTGTCATCATGGGGTTGGGTTGAAAGTCATCACATGGATCCTAAACCCATCAATCTCGACCCTTCACAAGCCCACTCAATCTTAGCCATTCAATCAACATTTTTCTCTATAAAAGGACCTCATTCCCCAAGCAAAAAAGGAAATTAGAGAGCATTAGATCATTGTTATTATAGTGAAATTCACATAGACATTAGGATCTTTCTCAAAGCAACCATTTTACATTTGCATAAGCATTTGTTTTTCATTTACAACCATCTTGAATCTCCATATGGCATCCATGAATAGTACTAAAAGCTGAGAGCTACACTCATTTGGGTCTCAAAGAGCGGAGAAACAAGGGATAAGCATCAAAAGGCATCATGGAAGCATCTTAGGAAGACTCTTCTCCTTCCTTTTGTTAAACTTCTTTCATGCTTTTTGAAATATCTTTTGATACGTTTGGAATGGTTTTTAGTTCTTTGTTTTGGTTTTATGGTTGAAACTAACTTATTAACATTGAATTATGTTTTTGCCTTGTCCCCATTTCCATGACATCACACACACACACACACACACACACACACACACACTGATAAACATATAAAGCATCTAGAGGGGGGGGGGTGAATTAGTGATAGCAAAAACAATAACACTCTAATTACAGACCGATAAAAACACTTAACCAATTTACCAATGACTTTGCATATAATCCAAAGTGTTATAAAATAATTCACCATAAGCAAAACGTTCACCATAACACAAGTATTTATACGAGGAAAACCCAACTGGGAAAAAACACAATGAGATGGAACTCACAAGTTAACTATTTGCAAAATAGGTAACTGACCGGTTAAGGTCTACAAATGCTCTGTTAGGAACAGATCCTGTTAAAAATCCCAAGCCCTATTAGGAACTATAGCTGGTTAAAGGTAACCTCAGTGGAGGACTTAGATCCAAGTTAATGAATCACCTTGTTAGAGGATTTATACAATGAAGCTTGTTAGAGCTTACCTGGTTAAGGGATTTAACTGTTATAGTGGTTAGAAAACAATAGGTGGTGTGATCTAAGAATAGCACATTCTTCTTGTTTAGATCCTTTTCTTCTCACACATTACTACATCATCGACATACTCTACAACTCCTTCAACAAATCGCATCTACTTCAACTCATAACATCACTTGTATCTTCTATCTCAAATAACTCATCACAATGTCTTTTTATAGACATTAGATTTCATGTCGGCTCCTGAACCTTGACACAATTTCCTAGGTTCAGTGAATCTAGACAATCTTCCTTAACATGACACAAATCACCGCCATGGTGTCGGTTGGTGGTAACACATCACAACCGGTGATAACTCATCATACAAACTGGGAAAACCGGTTGGAACACCGATACCGGCTTAGTGTTGACCACTTCAAACTCACAAGCCGATTCACTTCAAATTCATATTGGATGATTGTCTCCACGCACCTCCTTGTCTTTCTCTACTGCATCTCGAAATTGGTAATAATGGAACTGACCAAAACCGATTGTCTTAACTGCATATACCGATTATCTACATATACTGGTTTAGACTTCTTCATATTGGTTGATCTTACTCTATACAAATGATACCGGATAACAATACATATGACTTAATAGTAGCGGTTTATCTTAACTATGACAATCAAAACATATGTGTGCCATCAATGACAAAACATGAAGTCATCATATACAAAAATCATCATCATACCAACACACACAAACACACACATATATGTATATGTAAATGTACATATACATATGCATATGTATGTATGTATGTATATACATATATGTCCCTCAATACCTCTCCATCTCTCCCCTCTCTACCTATCCATCTCTTTACTTCTCTCTATCTCCCCTATCGATCTCTCTTATCTCCCATCTCCTCTCTCTACCCACCTCTCCCCCCTTCTCTCTCTCTCTCTCTCTCTCTCTCTCTCTCTCTCTCTCTCTCTCTCTCTCTCTCTCTCTCTCTCTCTCTCTCTCTATCTATCTATCTATCTATCTATTTTTATCTCCCCCTTTCCTCCCCTTTATCACTTCTATCCATACCGCCTTTTTCTCCCCTCTCTCCTTCCATACTTGTCCCTCTCCACCTCTTTCTCTACCCCTATTTATCTTTTATTCTCTGGTTATGTCTATCTCCCCTATCCCTCCCCATCTACATACGTCTCTCTCAATCCCTACCTCCCTCCCTCCTCCACATCTCTCTATCTCAACTAGAGAGAGAGAGATGAGATATAAACAAAAATAGAATAGGTAGAGAGTGAGCGAGAGGTAGGCAGATAGAGAGAGGTGAGATAGACAAATAAATAGAGTAGGGAGGGAGTGAGGGGGAGAGAGGTAGATAGAGAAGGAAGGGGAGAGAGGGAAAGGGGGAGAGAGAGAGAGAGAGGGGGGTGAGGTATAAATAAGTAGAGAGGGGGAGGGAGGGAGGAAAGGAGATGTATGTATAGAGAGAGGGGAAAGAGTTAAGATAAAGAGAGGTAGGGAGTGAGAGGGAGAGGGGATATAAAGATAAGTAGAGAGGGAAGGAAAGGTTGTTAGAGAGAGGTGGGGAGGGAAGGAGGCATTGAGGGAGACAAAAAGATATAGGGAGGTATGTAGAGAGAGAGACAGCTAGGGAGATATCCTATCTCCTTCCCTACCTCCCCTTTAGAAATTATCCTTGTCTATACATACATCTCTCTCTCTCTCTCTCTCTCTCTCTCTCTCTCTCTCTCTCTCTCTCTCTCTCTCTCTCTCTCTCTCTCTCTCTCTCTCTCTCTCTCTCTCCCTCCATCTCCTCTTCTCTCACTCTCTCAATCTCCCTCTCGACTCATCTACATCTCCTCTCTCCCCATCCCTCTTTACATACATCCCCCTCTCTACCTTTATTTCTCTCTCCATTTATATCCCTCTTTCCCTTTACATTTCTCATTATCTCCCCTCTCTCTCTCCTTTCTCTACCCACATATTTCTCTCTCCATACCTCTCTCTCCTTCACTAGCAACTTATCTCTATCTCACATCTCCCTCTCTTCCCCTCTCTCTCCCCCTCCCTACCTCTCTTTCTCTCTCCCTGTCCCTCCCTCCTCCCCTCACCATTTATCTCACCTCTCACTCTCCCTCCCTACTTTGTCTCTCTCCTTTACTCTCTACTTATCTATATCTCCCCTTTCCATCTCTCTCTCTCTCTCTACTTATCTATATCTCTATCTCCACTCTCTCCCTCCCTCCTTCCCTCATAAATTCTCTATAAGTTATCTCTCTCCTCTCTATCACTTCCCACATCTCTCTCCCTCCCTCTCTCATTCTCCACCTATCTATTTAATTGCCTTTCCCTCCCACCCTACCTCTCTCTACTCGTATCTCCCTTCCTCCCTCTCTCCCTCCCCCCCCCTCCCTCTTCATATCCTTCCTCTATACTTATCTCTATCCCCACTCTCCCTCCATGCCTCCTTCCCTCTCCACTTGTCTTTATATATCACCTCCTCTCCCCCATTAACTCTCTCTTCTTCCCTCTCTATCTACCTACCTCTCCTTCACTCCCTTCCTACTCCATTTCTTTGTATATCTCACTTCTCTCCCTAGTTAAGATAGAGAGAAGTGGAGAGAGAAGGAGGGACAAATGGATGGAGGAGAGGTGTGTAGAGAGAGGTATATGCGATATACATATAACTATACAATAAAAAAAGAGATAAAGGTATAGAAAGAGGTAGGGAGGGAGAGAGGGGAGAGAGTGGTGATATAGATGGAAGTCGAAAAGGAAGGAGATGGAGGGATACAAATAAATGTGAGGAGGAAGAGAGAGAGAGAGAGAGAGAGAGAGAGAGAGAGAGAGAGAGAGAGAGAGAGAGAGAGAGAGAGAGAGAGAGAGAGAGAGAGAGAGAGAGAGAGAGAGAGAGAGAGAGAGAGAGAGAGATTTGACAGACTATAAAATTATTAAATCTTCTAAAATATAGAATGAGTCCTTAAATGTTACATTTGACTTATACTTAAATGTTACATTTCATGTATACATTCTAATCAAGAGAATGAGTCCTAATGGAAAAATGAGTTTCCTTCACATTAACGCAAGTGCATTATTGTATGCGTTGGGTATTTCCAACCCTTTGGGTTGTATTTTCCTTGGGCATCCAACCCAAAGGGTGGGATGACCATTTAAAAAATTCAAAGACATGTTTTCTAAAATTGTAAAAAATATCACACAATTTTATCATGGTCTCAATGCAAGGTTAAAAAATACCACAATAACATTAATCTCTCTCTTAGCTATCTAAACATGTAAAAAAAAATTCATGTTTCGAGTATGTTAAGGTTTTTATCTTTAATTTATTTTGTTATTGTATTTGTTTTTTGTCAAAAAACAATGTGTGGTAATTTTGTTATAGTTTTTTCCTCATTCGTCAAATTTTGAAATAAATTATATTTTTAAGAAGCTGAACTCCATTCTACACGTATTAAAAATATATATTTTTTATTAGTTTTAAAAAGTTTTAGAGGGGAGGATGCTCAACTTTTCATTTTTAAAGGATGTGTCCACTTCAAAAATTAGTAAAAAAATCATATATTCTTTAAAAAACAAGGCATAAACTACATGGTACATTAGCTATTTTTTCACCAAAACAATTTTTGAAATACTAAAAATAAGTTATCATTTTAAGAGAGCCACATCAGACACTATATTATATTTATTAAATAAAAAAAAACACTTTGTGAGGCCCCTTTGTTTGAACCCCTTAATCTCTACCATTTTCAAAAAAAGTTAGTAACTTAAAAATTAGATTCAAAGCACTACAATTTTTGCTCTTGTTGCATCTTCAAATTTTGAGCTTAACTATCTTCAATTTCTCATCAAAGGTTAGATTTTTCTGATTTCAGAAAGAGAAAATAAGTGGCCACTTAAGACCCTCTTTTTGTTCTTCATCTTTGTGCACTTACCCTGCAATATGATAACATCCATGTCCACATTTGGAATGTTTTCCTAGTTTTATATGCTCTTCATACAAAATATTAAACAATTTGGCCTAGATCAAAAATGGCACTTAGACCCAAATTTGAATCCTACACCTCACATTATAGGTCAACCTTATGCGTCTCATGAGATTTTCTTGCCATATTTTCATACTTTTACAATTATCTTTGACATACGTTTGATACATCTTTTGTGATTTCTATTCCTTTTGATGCAATATCAAAGTCATTGATATTGCCACAACAATTACCTACTACACAGGAAGTGAGTTAACTAGCCTAATTTTTGTATGAGTTATCAAACCTATTTTTTGCAACTAAGTACAAACTTTCTTATCCTCCAACTTTTTATAATAAAGTATAAATTGTGTTCATTCACAAACATCTTCCTTCATAGGTTGGTTTGCAACTTCAAATGATGGTCAGTTTAAAACTTGGGATGGAAGGAGTTGATTAAGCTTGTTGCCTTTGAACTTGAGCAAGTAGGAACTTTATTTGTTCTTCTTTAGTAGCTATCTCCCTTGCAATATCCTCCTTATATTTCCTCCTTTGATCTTTTAACTCTTGCTCATGAACATAGGCTTGATAAGCCCACACATCCTATTGCACTTCAAGCTCTCTTTGTCTTTTGATCTCATCAAATTGGATTTGAAAGTGAGGCCATATCTTTTAGGCTCATTGTATTGGTACTTTGAAGTTGGGTATACTCATATTCAATTTTCCAAGGGGTTTGAGAAGGGGTGGGTGGGCGGTGGGTATAATTAGGCTATTAATAACTTATTGAAATAGTATTTCTAGCTTGATTTGGATAATGAGAAGACACACAAGCTAGATCTTGGCTATAAGAGGGAAAGGAAACATAATTCCCTTGATGATTTGACATTCTACAACATTGAAACCAACAAGAAATTTATTCAAATTGCTTAGAAAAGAGAGAAAATAAGATTTGCTCCTTAAGAAAAATATCATACTAGCACTTTAGCTTGCTTGAACCAACAAATCTGAGCCCAAAATCGCCATGGTGTTGAAGAAAAAAAATTAGGCTTCCAAAGGTTGATATTGCTTGTACACACCAAAAACCAGCAAATGAGTCTATGGGTTTGAACTAAAATAGTTCAAACGGGTCTCATTGAACGTGCCAAAACTAGAGCGTTACACATTTTTCACTTTCAGTTATAAATGCACATTTAGGATCTTTGTATATCATTTAAGCTTTAGGGTGGCTGGATTTGTAAGTCAAAATTTAAATTTTTACCAAGACTTCTAGGTTTCAAAAGTACATTTTTATGCTTTGAATAAGGTTTTTATAATCTTGTTTGGTCATAAAGTATCAAAAGTCTTCTTTTAGGCAATACATTGTAAGATATTTTCAAGGGAGACCTTTTATTAAAAATATCCATGTAGTTTTCGAGAAAATGAGGCTTATTTTTCAAAAGGAGATTTTAGAGGGAAGCGTTACAAGGCCATTCCCATGTGGAATCACCAAAGTCAATCAAAACAAAGAGTTATCCATTTTTGCACCAAGATCTCAAGAGCAATTCTCTTCATGTGGCATGTTTTGGTTTAGGGTTTTCATCAAGAAAGATGAAGTTGTTTTATGAAGAGGCACTATTTTCTGCAAGTTCTCTCGCTATAACAAATTCAACATGGCATTCAAAGGATAAAGAAGAAGCAATCAAGCAACTATGGGTTTAGTGGAGGCTCTGCATAAAGCTTTCAGTTTGTTACCTTCAATCTACATGCCAAGATTCAAGGAAGTTGTTGGCATAGCGATGCGTTGTTATTGTATACGGTGAAAATAGATGATGAAAATAATAATATTGAAAGACTAACAAAGATCCAACCACAAAAACCCTAGCCTAAAAATGAAAAGCATCCACCATACACAAATGAAGATACCCAAGATCATGCAAATCAACAATAACAAAACAAGATATACCATTCACATGTCAAGTAGGGTTTAAATCTCCATTGTCTCCTATCTCCATTGATCTTGTTTGATATATTTGCTCTCAGATTTTATGTGTGCACAAGAGCTCAACAAAGAACGGATTGTGGTTGATGGCTTGATCGCAAGAATGCTTGATTGCATAAGATTGATTAGGTCATTAGATGATTAGGGTTGAAAAAGAAGAGGGTATCCTCTTATATAGAGAACACTGTAAGAAACAAAGGGATACGATTGAGAGGTGTAAAGGTAAATGGTTGACTAGGATTAAAGGGTAGGTAAGAGAAGAATTGAAAGATGAATGACAAGTGTCATGGATTAGAAAAGGCTAATGAATTAATTAATTAATTAAAGATTCATTTAATTGATAAAAGAAAGTAGCTAATTAAATAAATAAATAAATAAATAAAATTAATTAGGAAGGGATAATTTAAATAAATAATAATAAATTCATTTAAATGAGAAAAGGCTAGAAAAGGCTAAAGTGAATTAATTAAATAAATAAAGATTTATTTAATTAATAGAAGACTTAGGATAAAATAATTAAATAAATAAAAATATTTATTTAATTAAACATGAAAATTTTAGGTGTCTACAGTTATGCTACCCCTTTTCAATGCAAACTAGGGTTTGTGTAAGTTCCATAGCTAAAGATCAAAGTCCGCCTGAGAATACATTGAAATGGAATGATTAAATGTTTGTCAAAGTAAGATAGTGAATAGAAAAGGTATTGCATTATACAATTTAAGCTTGACATATAAGATTGTCTTTGTATTACAGATGAATCTTGAATAGTTTTATTTTTGAATGAGGGAATCTTGAAATCGGTCCATGGAGGATTGAATCATACGCCTTAATAGTCATATTCTTTTTTAGAATCATATATGAACAGGGACAATATACTCTCCATTGAGGAAAAAGATAGTCACAAAGGAATATCTCACAAACAAAATTATACAGGATTTGCAGTCATAAAAGAGCTAAGTGCCATCAGGATGGTTATGTCAGGATGATGTCAAGAAATTAGTAGTCTCATGAGTTAGAAAGAGAGAAAATTCCTGAAGAAAAGAAGTCCTAGATCATCGAAATCAGTGAGGTTTATTATTTCACAGTTGAGAATCATTGTGATAGTGAAGGCATCAAAGCAGTAATAGAGATATGGAAACAAGAAAAGGGAAAACACTGTCCAATCAAAGGACACGAAGGAGTATATTGAATGAGCAGTTCATCAGATGAAAGATTTCAAGGTGTGATCATCATTAAAGGAAGGTATAGCTGGGAATGACAGTCAAGATGCAAAAGTGTACGAGGTAGATACAAGGAGCAACCGTATTTCAATCATATCTTGAAAAATACAAACTAGGTTTTCGTAATTTTTGGATAGAAAAAAGAAAAAAATAAAATGAAAAAAACCCAATAAATTTCATGCAAACCTAGTTCGTAGTTTTTGAGAAAACTTCACTAGTTCTAAGGGCAATGTTTGAAGGTTTCCACTATTATAGAATGCTTGTTTTGATCATAAAGGAATATATAAGTATAAATAACAAATCCATATTGTCATGGTCTCACTACACACCTATCAGTAAAGAGGAGGTACCATTTAATGGTTATGATCGTTATAAGTCATAGGGTTGCACATATACAAACCATAGTAAAATAGCAGGACCAAAGATTCACAAAAGTCTACCACCCAAACATAGCTACAACAAAAAAGGAAGGTTTGGGAATGAAGGATACCATTGTAACAGTGCAACTTGCAGATGATCATAGTTTGTGATAGAGAATGATGTGATAGAAGATGCAACCACATAACAAACATATGAGCTTTGAGTAAGCAAAGACATAGCCATATAAAAGGACAACATTAAGAATAGTCCAAGGGCCTATAGCAGGATAAAGCTTGGTAAAGGGCTCATAGAAACCATGAAAGCTTCCAACAATATTGGATAAAGAGCTTACTATAGGTTAAAACAATCCTTTTGGGATGAGTATAATGCAGTCCCAACAAAGGGTAATTGATAGTGATTATTATACAAAACACACAAGACCTTATTGATAGTGAATTCCAAACTTGCATCAACCTTCATCATTACTCATTCAAGGCACAATGAAAGTAAATAAAAAGAATAAACATATGACAACGTGATAGTCCTTTGAAAGAGGGCAATATTCAAATCAAAGGTCATAAGGATGGTAAAGAGGACACATAATCAGACTTCAATAAGCAGTCAAGGAGGACAAATCATGATGAGATAGTGATCAGATACAAAGTCATAGACAATCAAGTAGAGGGTGAAGAGTGAAACCTAAGCATTGACAAGACAAATACAAGTTATTCAATGCAAAGAGTCATGAAGTTTACACAATGAACAGTCATAGAGAATAATGGAGGAGATATTGACATTTAGAATGAATTGTTGCAACATTTAAGACAATCATTAAGCTTCAGAATAGTGGTGTTAGAAGACAGTGGCAATCTATATTATGAAGAAGCATTAAGAAAAAATGGAGAGTCTTGTAGCAAGGTAGCAACCAAGTCTTCCAAAATAGGCAAGCAAAAGACTATACTAATGGTAAAGGTGTTTGGATGTGAAAGCTGAAACTACAAAGACTATGGTTACAACACACCAAATAGAAAGAAAGGTACACAATAAGCACAAATGAATCACCATGAGCAATGAGTGACATAACAGTCACAAAGAACTATTATAAGGTTTGAAAAGCAAAGACCAGTCTTCATTGCAAGAGAGGCCACATTGAAAGAGTAATACCAAACTCTAAAGTTTTGAGGAATCAATTTTGAGAGTTTAATAGAACCATTAAAGGACATACCAATAACAATATTTAGATTTGAGATGGAAGACAATCCACTTGCAAGCTTGAGAAATGTCTTTGTTCTAGTATTGTATGTATTGACCTTCAAGAAAGGAATTATTTGAGTAAGAGCTAGAACCTATCAAAGAGATTCAAATAGTGGACAAGTGTGAGGTCTTTACAACACGAGGAAACAAGGTAATGATGTCAAGTGTTGAAGGATCTTATGAAGGCTTTCAAATTGAAATATCTCTCTCCTTAGATGCTTTTGAATTTCAAATTTTCAAAATGGGAATTTGGATCACCTACAACAGTCCTACTCCTTGTTGAAGACCCTACTTGGGTTAGCCATCAACCAAGGGAAATTTTGAGAGGAAAATCAACATGATATCTCTAGTTCCAGCCCATTTTTTGTGGGATTTTTATGTTTGCTCGACCCAACAAGTTTTTTGAAGCTCAAAATTTAATTGCAGTCAAATGCCTGATTTCGAGGAGCAATTGAAATTAGTTGGAGCCACCTAATCTCCTCTTAGAGTCCACTCAGCCAAACACTTTCAGTCAAGATGGAGAACTGAGACATGAAAGCAAAAAGGAGCGAAATAATTCAAATTTTGAATCAAGGAGCCTTTTCTTAATATAAGTTAGACTTCTACTTCTTTTTCCTCTAGTTATGAGTCTTATCTTTTGGTTGTAGCAGCAAGATCTGTACTCCGTAACTCATTTCTTATGAGAAATATTGGTTATTTTGTAATCATTTTCAGCCTTGTAATGCAAATGCCTTCTGATAATTAATAAATAAGCTGGATTTCCTTCTCAAAACACCTTCTTGTCTATGTGTTGTTCATGAATGATTTAGTGGAAATCTTGTAGTTTTATCAGAAAACTCTTTATTTTGCTTCATTTTGTCAATGTTTATTTCAAGAAGAACATGTTATAGTGCAGGGCAATGAATGTGTTATCATTTTAATGAATGAAATTGTGAAAATAAAATTGTTTTCCTTTGTACAAACATTAGAAAACTCAAACCTTTCATATGAAACATTTATGCAAAGTGTGTATTGTTGAGTTGTGAGAAAATATAGCTTCTTTTTGAAGTGTTTGTAAGTCTAGGTGGCAGATCAAGCCATTAATCAATTGGTGTATCACATTTCAGTTAAATTATTAAGTGTTAAGCATCCTCCTATCCCTTTTCCTCATCAAAATAAGTAGTTTTTAGGAGATCTAAAGGAGAGCCAATCCAAAATATGGAGGTTCATCTTCACTATGAGCAACCCACAGGCTCAAAGATGTTCCCATGTTTCATGACACTGATGTATATCACTTTTAGCATTCAGGTGCAAATCCTTGTGACAACAAGTAGCAATATCATGTACTTGATATATTATATTGTTGCAAGCAAAGAATTCTAGGATTGGGTCATCATCTTATGTAATATTTTTGGTATTATAATTTTGAGTAATAGTAGAACTTCATAAAAATCATGATTATTTTTCATTACTAATCGAATTTATTTATCTTTTAATTATTATTATTATTTTAATCATTTTATTTTCCCATGGATGTCTCTATGCAATGCAACCATATTACAAACTCATAAGGGGACACATTCTTGTACTTATATTTTAAAAGTATGTTTTTTGGTCGAATGATGCAACATATGATTATGTATCCCATTATTGTAATGTAATTGTTATAGATAGGAGCTATCCTAGTGGTGACATGATACCGTGACACTCAATGGTTTATAATGTTAGAACTTAGGACCACTTTTCATAAATTTTAATGATAACATATTGAATGTACCATCCTTTGATTTGGCTCTTCATGTTGTAAGTTTCTCATCAATTCTATTAGATGCAACTGAACATCTTCCCATAAGCAACTATTTTTTAAGTTGTCAAGTCTTGTTTTATTTAAAGATAAGTTGAATTGACTTTGGCAACTACTTCAAATTCATGGACATTTCAATATAATGAAATATCTTTTCTTGAATTTTTGAGCTTATTTGTTAGCACCTTTACATCCATTTTTTACATTTTTATTGTACTAATGTTGCTTCTCTCTTGAAATTTGAATCAATTGTTGTCTTGTACATATAAAATTGAGGGAATTGTCATTCCATACCTTATATCATGGAACTTATATGGGTGTTTGAACTTCAACTCATTTTCCTTTTAATTTTTCTTAAGTCTCGAAGGCGAATTCGTTAAGGAATGAAATCGATGTTCAACACATGTCTGCGAGCTCCAAAGATCTATACTCTATTAGAGTCATGATTCCATGTGATGTTGTCATCTGTTTAGTATCATCTTCTTGTAGGGAAGCATAAGCATTATTTATGACTTAGCATTCTATTATTGGTTGTGTGGCTCCATGATGTCAGGAGTGTCAAATTCTACTTGACTATGCATTGTTGTAGGATTGTGCCACATGGAGTGGACCCCCTACAATCTATTAAGTGAAGGAAAGTGTAGTGCGGTTCTGTGGTGTCAAATAAATGGGTCCAAATTCAATTGTGAGAGTGTGAAATCATGAAACACGGTGTTGACTGTTGGCTACAATGGAAAGTGTGATCTTTCATGGTGTGGTCTGATTAGTCCATATCTATTGAAAGCATGCAAATACTTTTCAAATTTGATGAAATTGATCTTGAGTGTTGACCTTGATGCAATCTAATCAAATCGACAACTCAAATTCAAATTTGATAACAACTATTTCCAAACTCAATTGTTTGAGCATGCAAGCAGTAATGGAAAAATGACTAGTTTTGGTTAGATTTTGGCAATTTCAATGAAAGAAACAGATTCTCAGGTTTTTTTTAATTAACACTTTCATTTGTAATTGAAATTTCTTGGTGAATCAAGATCTCTACAAAGTTTATGCTAAAACTAGGATTTTTTGTAAATCAATGTGTAAGTGATCTTCTCGAGCTCAATGTCACTTGATATTTGGTAAATGTTAATGTTTGTGACCTTGTAATTGCTAGTATAATCTAGTTTTGTTGAAGAATTGAGTTGAATTGTGTAAAATTTCTAAACCCTAATTGTAACCAAAAACCATAAGTCTATGTTTAGCATGTGAAAATGAGTGAAACTACTAGGCAACTATTAACAACAAAGAGGGGAATTGATGAAGATATTTTCATGGAATGTACTGTGTCATCAGAGAGACATACAAATGTATCTATATATATTGAGAGGTCTACTTGATAGGTTGATTGATTCTCTAGGAGGTTGTAGAGATGAAAATTTGCTAGTGGCTAGATGTTTATTATTCAAGCATTGGTACAGAAAGAGATTGGGTTACTTCCCTCTTTGGAATGTTTGGGTGTTGAACTTGGGAAAACTAGTGGTTCTAAATGTGTTTGTTGATGCTAATTTTATCTTAGTAATTACTGAGAGGTATGATGTATGAATGAGGAGAGTATTGGCAAAAAAATGAAGCCCAAGTGATTTATTTCTCAAAAGTTTTCTTTTCAAATGTCTTTTGTATGAATATGACAGCAAGCAAGGTTGTTAATTTTGATGCTTTCAAGAAAAAATATCAGGCATGTAAGGGTGTGTACATATTTATCTATATTCTAAGGAACACAATCAAGGGTTCAAACAAGAAACCAATTAAGATCTCACGATTTGAGAAAGAGCTCTTTAACCTATATACCTTTGAAGATTATCTTATTGAGGCATATCATTCTTTGTGCCAAGTAGTTAGAGAAGATGCATAATTGAAGGTGTCCAACCATTTGATGTATGTGATTGTAGACATCTAATATTAAATGATAAACACAGATTTTGACTTTGCTACTTTTCTAGTAGAGTTGATGCATAAACAAATGGTGGTCATCAAGGCCAATAATAAGAAATTTGACTTCAGGTGGTACCCCTTGTTATACACATATTTTTGTATGATAACTTGGGTCTATAGGATAAAGGTTTGCAAGTAAAAAATATTGACAAGACTAAGTTTCCCCTCCTTGTCCAATGTTGGACATACATTTGGGATCGATATTGTGTAAATTCTAATTTTGTGATTTCGAGGAACTTATTATGAGAAAGATGCTAAACTACTTTAGTGAAGAACAAGTAAAAATTCCTAAGGTAATCATGAATTTATTGAGGGTTGTAGAGAGGACCGCACACCTTGGGATTTCACACAATTGGTCTTATTGGTATCTACGTAACTAAAACATTGATTTTAGAGTGTATGGGAGTCCAATGAAGCCAAATATTTTACCAAGATCTGAACCAAAGAAAATTTCATATCTGGAAATTATTTGGCAATTGAATGAGTCAAATAAGATGCACCTAAGAGTATAGAAGAAGGTTTATTTCTTCCTCACTTCTCATAATTTTTCTAACTTTTTAGCAACCAATAATGATGGTCTAGATCAAATCTATCCCATTTTTTATTTTTATAGGATGCCCATTGAATGCATAATAGTTTTTAATCGTGAGGGTTTCATTAATCAAGTTAGAGAAAATATAAGGAGACCTCCATTTTCACATGAGGTGTCATTTAATAAAGATGTGACTAGAAATTGCCTCTGTTGGCATATGTGCAGAGCTTGATGACATTATGATATTGTATGTTGTCATTGATGTCAATATGCTGAAGTGTGAGAATCGATATAATATTATGAACCAGTATATGTGAGAACCGGTATGATATTGTGAACCAGTATAGGCAAAAAAGTGAAGCGATATGTTGGAATGAGAATCGGTATATGGGAAGTTTTGTATCGGGGTTTCATTTGGCATGACTACCGGTTGGTAGTCTCAACCCCAAGGTTTTCGGTTGATGCATTCCTAGCTTGTGCGATTCAACCAATGACATATTGTGATGAGTTAGCATTGTAATAAAGACTAGATAGTGTTGCCATGTCAGCCTTATGCGCGTGAAGGATTTTCTTGAGGATCTTGCATGGAGATTGATCTTATCTACCTCAGGAATGTGCGAAGTCTCTGTAAATGGTGGAGAATGTGTGATGGGTTATCAACCTCTTGAAGCGGCAAAGAATGAAAGTTGGAGAACGTCTTGAGATCTGTTCAAGACTGTTATATTCAATGCAATATGATTAACGGTCAGGATTGAACCAATTGAATTGTTAAACCTAAATGTTTAGGGTTTATGCTACCGACCTATCTGTTTCCTATAAGGTCGATGATGTTTTTCATTTTGAGGTTGTTGGCAAATGCTATGAGTGTATCCAAGTGAAGAGATACTTGATTCTTGCCAGACCGGAGAAGTGTATTGATACTTGCGGAGTGTCATTGCATAAGAAAAGGAGCTAAAGTGGATCTGCCTTGGCATTGAGTGTTGTTATCATATCAGTGTATTACCTGTTGACTTCTGACCATTTCAGTAGTTGGAAAATCCCTTAACCAGGTAGCTTTAACAGGCTTTTGTGTAAATCCTTTAACAGGGTGACTCAATTCAATGAGTTCTTTAAATCCTCTTGTGAGGTAACCTTTAATCGGGTATTTAGCCATCCCTTAACCGGGTGATCCCTAGCAGGATCAGTTCCTAGCAGAACCTATTGTAAAAGCCTTTAACCGGACTAGGCTCCTAACAGAGCGGACTTCAAAAGAGTTCAAAGAACAACTTGTGGGTATTCATCCCCATCGTGGTTTTTCCCAGTTGGGTTTCCACGTGAAAAATAGGTGTGTCATGTGTGATGCTTTAATATTTTCTGTCAAGTGGTGATGCATGTTGAACCAACAATCATTATATTTATGATGATATATTACTTGCTTATGCATATGGGTGAAGTGGAAATGAGATATTAGATTGTGTAGTGATCTAAGTGTTTACTGGTTTATGTCATTCATACTCTCGTTGTGTGTAACTGGTAGTGCCCTAATTTAGACTGGTGTTACTGTTTACTAGTTATGTGTGGTCTTTGCAATCAAACTACTTGAGGAAAAAAAATTTGTTTGTACTGATTCACCCCCCCCTCTCAGTACCGATTTGGTACTAACTGTTCATCATTATTCATCAATTGGTATTAGATTTTCTTCCAGGTCCTCTGTGTTGTAAGCTTAACCGCTTGAGGAAAAGATCCTACTCTAATGATGAAGAGGGAAGTCCCAAAGTTCAACAAAGATAACTTTAAGATATGGAAGGACAAAATGAAGATCTACATCAGAAGCATGGGTGCTCAACACTAGAGCTATGTTGAGAATGCTTATGTTATTCCTACCGGTACTCTCATCGATGATCAAAAAAGAGAGATTCAGGAGAATGGGCAAGTCATGGAAGCCCTAATTAGCAGTCTATCCGACATTGAGTTTATTGATGTTCAGGATAAAGATAATCCCAAAGAAGTATGGGATGCTCTGGAGAATATCTATGGCGGTGATGAGCATGTGAAACAAGCCAAGGAAGAGAGCCTTAGGGGAAAGTTTGAAGATATGCAGATGGTTGAAGGAGAAACCATTCAACAATATGGAATAAGAATCAAAACTGTTGTTGGAGACATCAAGAGTGTAGGAGGTAAAATAGATGATTCCACTGTTGTTAGCAAAGTCTTGAGATCCTTGTTACCAGTCTATGCAATAAGGGTTGCTGCTATTCAGGAGATGAGGTCTATAGACAAGACAAAGGTATCCCTAGACTCCATCATTGCTAAGTTGACAACTTATGAGCTAAATAATTATGATGGTAGTATTCAGAAGACTGAATCAGCCTTTAGAGCATTTGCAGCACCATCTAGAAAGGGTAAAGAAGCTAGTACCAGTTGTGAACCAAGACAAAGCAGAGAAATGGATGATGAGGAGATCTTGATGGAATTTGAAGCTCTTCTTGCCAAAAGACTTCCTAAGGGAACTGGTAAATACAGAGGTAAGCTCCCTTTGAAATTCTTTTCTTGCAATAGGATATGACACATTGTTGTAAATTGTCCTATGGTGATAATAAGGACAAATTGGAGAAGTTCAAGAAGTTCAAAGGAGGAAACAAGAGAAACTATTTTGTAGCAGTGGCTGAAGGTGTCACTGATGAGGAATCAGAAGATGAAGAAAGTGAAGACACTGTGTTTGTAGTAGTTAAAGAAGATGTGTCTGACAAGAAGGCTCTTGTCTCCCGCTTTGATAATTCCAATGAGTGGATTATTGATAGTGGTTGTTCTCACCAGATGACTGGTGACCGGAGTAAGTTTCTGTCTCTGGAAGAGTATGATGGTGGTGTGGTCTGATTTGGTAATGATGCACCATGTATGGTAAAAGGCAAAGGGTCCATCTCTCTAAATGGAAAAAGCAATGTTGATAATGTGTATTGGGTAGAAGGTCTCAGACACAACCTTTTGAGTGTTGCCCAACTGAATGATAATGGACTCACTCTAGAATTCAAAGATGGAGTGTGCAAAATAAAAGGAAAGAGTGGTGAACTGATGGCCACCGATATGCAGACCAGAGGTAACTTATTTCAGTTGAATGCAAATATCAGTACATGTCTAATGGATAAGCTTGATGATAGCTGGATATGGCATAAGAGACTTTGCCATGTAAACTTTGATAATATTGTGAAGGCCAGTAAGATCAAGGCAATCAGAGGATTGCCTATGCTGAGCAAACCAGAGAATCCTTTGTGCAGAGAGTGTCAACTAGGGAAAATTTCTTCCTCAACCTTCAAAGGTAAACCTTTCACTGCAGGCAATTTACTTGATCTTGTGCATACTGATTTGTGTGGTCCTATGAAAACTAGGAGTGTGCAGGGAGATAGGTACTTTATGATTCTCACTGATGACTGCTCAAGAATGTTGTGGGTCACATTCTTGAAAGATAAGTCTGAATCTTTTGGAAAGTTCAAAGCTTTCAGAGCACTAGTTGAAAAGGAAAGTGGTAAGAGGATTAAGTGCCTAAGAACTGATCAAGGAGGAGAATTCACTTCCGGTGAATTCAACAAGTACTATGAAGAGAATGACATCAAGAGGCAACTATCTGCCCCCTGGACTCCACAACAAAATGGCCTAGCAGAGAGAAACAACTCGACTGTAGTTGAAGCAGCCAGAATGATGTTGATTCAAGGGAAGGTTGCTCACACCTTCTGGAGAGAAGCGGTGAGCACTGCAGTCTACACTATGAACCAGGTACTCATCAAGAAAGGTAAGGATAAAACACCTTATGAGTATTGGACCAGTAAGACTCCTGTAGTAAGCTACTTTAGAGTGTTTGGTAGAAAATGTTATATCAAGAGTGAACATCAGAGCAAGTTTGATGCAAAATATGATGAAGGAATATTCCTAGGATATTCCACCAAGAGTAAAGCTCTTAAGTGTTTCAACAATAGGACTCAGAAAATTGTTGAAAGTATTAATGTCAGAGTTGATGAAACCTATGAGAAACCTGAGGAAACCGGCAGTGAGCGAGTGGTAGATGAATCAGTTGCAAAACAACCTAGCACCAATAACAGTGCTCCTACACCGATAGATGTTGATGCTGATGAAGATGAGGATGAAGAAGAAAAGCAAGAAGAAACAACTAAGATCATTCCTAGGTATGTAAAGCCGAATCATGATCCAAAACAGATCATAGGAGACAAGGATGCAGGAATTCTTACAAGAAGAAAGGTCAGAGAAAATTCTTGCATGATCTCTGAATTTGAGCCTAAAACAGTTAAAGAGGCACATAACAATGAAGACTGGATCAAGGCGATGGAAGAGGAACTTGACCAGATAGAAAAGAATGATACATGGTCTTTGGTACCCAGACCTGAGCATAAAAATGTCATTGGCACCAAATGGGTTTTCAGAAATAAGCTGAATGAAGATGGCACAGTGGTAAGAAACAAAGCTAGACTAGTGTGTAAGGGATATGCTCAAGAAGAAGGAGAAGACTATGGAGAAACCTTTGCTCTAGTAGCTAGATTGGAAGGAGTTTGTATGCTTCTTGCATATGCAGGCTTAAAGGGATTCAAAGTATATCAAATGGATGTAAAATCTGCATTTCTGAATGGAATACTTGAAGAGGAGGTGTATATAGAGCAACCAAATGGGTTTTCCCTATCAGAAGATAGTGACATGGTGTTTAGGCTACATAAAGGCCTGTATGGATTGAAGAAGGCACCTAGAGCATGGTATGAACGCTTACACTCCCATCTTGTGAAGATTGGATTTGAAAGAACAAGTGAAGATAGCGATATCTATTTGAAGTTAGAAGGAGATCGGGTTATGATCTGTGAGGTATTTGTTGATGACATAATTTTTGGTGGAGATTGACAAGATGAGTCATGATTTTGCATATGAGATGAAGAAGGAATTTGAGATGTCACTTATAGGGGAGATTAAGTTCTTCATTGGACTACAGATTCAACAAATGAAAGATGGTATCTTTATCACTCAGTCCAAGTATGTCAAAGAGGTGTTGAAGACCTTTGGCATGGAAGATAGAAAACCAGTTGGTACACCGATGGTGACCAGTTGTAAATTATCAAAAGAGGATGACTCAGCATTGGTAAATGAGAAGGAATACCAATCAATGATTGGTAAGTTGCACTATATAGTACATAGCAGACAAGACATTACACATGCAGTAGGCATTACTGCACGGTTTCAGAAAAGTCCAAGAGAATCCCACTTGGTAGCAGTCAAGCAGATTCTTAGATATCTGAAGGGAACTACTGACTATGGATTATGGTATCCATACAATAATGATTTCAACCTGAAAGTGTTTACAAATGTTGATTGGGCTGGTAATGTGGAAGACCGGAAAAGCACAACCGGTGGTGCATTCTTTCTTGGTGGTAGACTGGTCTCATGGATGAGTAAGAAGCAGAGTTGTATCTCTCAGTCTACATCAGAAGCAGAATATGTTGTAGCATTTATGAACTGCACCCAGACAATCTGGATGAAGCATGTATTAAGTGGCTTCAAAGTTCCTGTATCTGAATCGGTAAGTATATTTTGTGACAACACAAGTGCAATTAACATTTCCAAGAATCCAGTTTTACATGCTAGAACCAAGCACTTCGAGCTCAAGTATCATTTCTTGAGGGAGAAGGTTCAGAACAAAGAGGTTGTATTGGAACAAGTTTCCAGTAAGGAGCAGTTAACAGACATATTCACCAAGCCTCTACCGAAGGCTACATTTACCTTTTTAAGAGGTGAATTAGGGGTGCTTCCCCTTCAAGAGGTGAACTAAAGGTGTGTGCTCCACATCAGTTAGGTATTGCAATTGATAAATCTTTTTTAGGATTGGTGTGTTGAAGGATGCTACTCCTTAGGGGGAGCAACATAGTGGAACATAGTTGTTTGTGCCTCCACTTTGGCATTGTTGTCAAAGGGGGAGAAGATGTGAAGCGGAGAAGATATATGCAATATTGGGGAGAAGATGTGAAGTAGAGATATATCTTTGTATATTGCCATCAATGCCAAAGGGGGAGATTGTTGGCATATGTGCAAAGCTTGATGACATTATGATATTGTCTATTGTCATTAATGTCAATATGCTGAAGTGTGAGAACCGGTATAATATTATGAATCGGTATATGTGAGAACCGGTATGATATTGTGAACCGGTATAGGTGAAAAACTGAAGTGGTATGTTGGAATGAGAACCGGTATATGGGAAGTTTTGTATCAGGGTTTCATTTGGCCGATTGGTAGTCTGAACCCCAGGGTTTCCGGTTGATGCATTCCTAGCTTGTGTGATTCAACCGATGAAATCTTGTGATGAGTTAGCATTGTAATAAAGACCAAATAGTGTTGCCACATCAGCCTTGTGCGTGTGAAGGATTTTCTTGAGGATCTTGCATGTTGATTGATCTTATCTACCTCGGGAATGTGCGAAGTCTCTGTAAACGGTGGAGAATGTGTGATGGGTTATCAACCTCCTGAAGCGACAAATAATGAACGTTGGAGAACTTCTTGAGATCTATTTAAGACTGTTGTATTCAATGCAGTATGATTAACGGTCAAGATTGAACCGATTGAATTGTTAAACCTAAATGTTTATGGTTTAGGGTTTATGCTACCGACCTATCTATTTCCTATAAGGTCGATGATGTTTTTCATTTTGAGGTTGTTGGCAAATGCTATGAGTGTATCCAAGTGAAGAGATACTTGATTCTTGCCAGATCAGAGAAGTGTATTGATATCTGCAGAGTGTAATTGCAGAAGAAAAGGAGCTAAAGTGGACCTGCCTTGGCATTGAGTGCTATTATCAGATCAGTGTATTACTTGTTGACTTCGAACCATTTCAGCAGTTGGAAAATCCCTTAACCGGGTAGCTTTAACAGGCTTTTGTGTAAATCCTTAACAGGGTGACTTAATTCAATGAGTTCTTTAAATCCTCTTGTGAGGTAACCTTTAACATGGTTCTAACCTCTAATCGAGTATTTAGCCATCCCTTAACCGGGTGATCCCTAGTAGGATCAGTTCCTAGCAGAACCTATTGTAAAAGTCTTTAACCGGACTAGGCTCCTAACAAAGAGGACTTCAAAAGAGTTCAAAGAATAGCTTATGGGTATTCATCCCCATCGTGGTTTTTCCTAGTTGAGTTTCCACGTGAAAAATCGGTGTGTCATGTGTGATGCTTTAATATTTTCTATCAAGTGGTGATGCATGTTGAACCGACAGTCATTATATTTCTAATGATATATTACTTGCTTATGCATATGAGTGAAGTGGAAATGAGATATTAGACTGTGTAGTGATCTAAGTGTTTACCAGTTTATGTCATTCAAACTCTCGCTGTGTGTAATCGGTAGCGCCTTGATTTAGACTGGTGTTACTGTTTACTAGTTATGTACGGTCTTTGCGGTCAAACTGCTTGAGGAAAAGTTTTTGTCTGTACTGATTCACCCCCCCCCCCCCCTCTCAGTACCAGTTTGGTACTAAATGTTCATCATTATTCATCAACCTCACTATTGAGAAGGTGATGTAAAAGAAAAGGAAATAGTAGGAATAATTAGGGGTGATTAGTTGAGGACAAGACAACCCTAACTTCCTAGACTCCTTTTTATAATAAAAGTACCCCATAATTAGAATTGAACGAATGTTTTCTCATGTTGATTAATTAGCTCCACCTAAAGAGTGGAGACACATGCTTAAAATAGATCACAATGTTCCAATTAAGTCCTATGCTAGAGATCAAAGTGAGAAGTGTGAGGAGTAATCTCAAGTTATTGTTTCTCATGAGGAGCAACCTATTAAAAGGCAAAATGTCGTTGATCCAAATAAGAAAGGGAAAACCATTGTGATCATTGATGTGGAGAATGTAGTAGAAGAAGCTATAGGACAAGGGGAGTTATAGCCTACATCTCACCTTCAAAAGTAATTGTGTCAATTTTTCCTTCAAGCAAGAGAGATAAAAACCTCAAGGTTTCCATGAATAACACAAAATGAAATTAGAGCCTTGGCTTGTTATCAAATTTTGGTAGATGATTTTGTGAAGACCCAAGAATTCAAGAACTTTGTGACGAGGGTAAGAAGGGATGAGTATCAAAGCAGGGTTATTGAGGAGATGAATACGATTGATACTTCTCAATCAAAAGAAGTGACAAAGAAAATATTGCCACAAATTGATTTCAAAGTTGATAATATTACTCTTGAGCAAAGGACAATGGTGCATGAGAGTGGATTATTATTGCTTATGAAATGAGATATGATTGTTACATAAATTTTTAATACCATAAGGAAACAAAAAAAAAAGTGTATAACACTAAGAAGCAAGCGGAGAAATCCTTCTTGAGGTTGGAGTTTAGCCCTAGTTTTGAATTATTGGCAATATGGATCTTGGCCCCAAATATTGACAAGCCAAATGTTGTTAGTAGTGTTGAAGAGCTAGGAGGAGATGTAATCATAGAGAGGGTGTTAGACACCCATACTCCACAAGTTGCATCATTGGTAGTGAACGTGCTACTCTGTTTATTGAGGCCACAATTAAGAAATTATAGGTAGATCATGATGAATTGAAGTATAGAGATATGTTGGTGATGAGTAAAAACAATCAAGTAAAGTCTAGAGAATTGGCATCAACAAGTGCACCTGTGCCTATCATGTCAATCCCTTCAAGCTCTGTAGAAGCATTCTCATCAGACAAAAAAGGATTGTTCTTTGAAATAAAGGAGTTGAAAGATCGGTTTAACAAAATTATGGAAAACAAAATGTAGATCATAAGTGAGGCGGTGATAGATTTGATTGACCATAGCTTATCCAAAATAATTGACAAGGTAGATGATACATACAAAGCATATGTGGATTTTAAGTATGCCTTAGCCAAGCATGAGTTA
The DNA here is from genome assembly GCF_030272615.1 of Cryptomeria japonica. Classification (NCBI taxonomy): domain Eukaryota; kingdom Viridiplantae; phylum Streptophyta; class Pinopsida; order Cupressales; family Cupressaceae; genus Cryptomeria; species Cryptomeria japonica. The sequence continues at coordinate 665,541,729 of NC_081406.1, read as the reverse complement.
TATTATTAGAATATCAAAGAAATATAAGATAATAGGATTCTAAGGACTTTAATAATAATGAAAATTTGTCAAGGTGTCTGTTAGAGCATATTTAGCTATTAGCTGCTTTTATACAACTAGATATGCTTTTTTTGTTAAGTTCACTTAGAAGCGCTTATTGTAGTTATGCACCTAGTTTAGATTCTATGCATCTAGTTGAGATTTATTTAGCTCCTCGTTATTACTCTTTAGTTCTCCTAAATTCAAATAAGTGCTTTCTTTATAAGAACCTCATTGTACAATTGCAATCCATTCTATATTCTTTGCTTTTGAGTAATACAACATTCATTTGTGTAGCTTTCATTTCTAGAAGGTGTTCTTGTTTGTCGTTTGATCTTGCAAGTGTTTGTGTTACAAAATTCAACATGGTATCAGAGTGTGGATTTGGCAAGCCCCTTCCCAAAGTTTGAGGGTTTCTTTGCTCAAAAGAGTTGCAGGGTCACATATTTCCTTTTAATGAATTTAGAGGTGCCTATATTTTTTTATCAATTTTGGAGAAAAATGAGCATCACCATCATGTTTATAGCATCAAAAAAACCCTAAGATTGACTATCATTTGGTCAAAATTTGAGCAGTTGATATTTAGGGTCAAATTGGCTGAGGGCGGATTTTTTTAGGCAAGTTTTGGGGGTAGTTAAAAAATTTGGTTAGTTTTGGGCAAAGCAGACGTCACCATCGTGATCAAGAGGCTTGAGAACCCTAAAATTGCCTATCAATTTGTCAAAATCAGAGATCCAAGAATTATTTGCAAAAAAATTTAAGAAAGTTTCCATTTTTAGAGACTTTTCATTTTTTTGAAAGTTTCCATATTCGACAAGTTTCCACTTTCAAATTTATTTATTTTTGGTAAGTTTCTATATGTGAAAATTTGCTATTTTTGGAAACTATCTATTTTGGAAAATTGCCATTTTCGTATTTTTTTCATTTTTGGGGTCCCTTCAAGCCTTCCAAGCCCTGAAAAGAAGTCTCTAGTGTTTTGCTCATAACTTCGTCATACAAAGTCAAAATCAAGCAAACAAGATATCATTGGAAAGCTAGTTCAGGGCTATCCAATTATGTAGCTAGTTTGATTAGATTATGCACAATTTTTGTTTTACCAGGCCTCCAAAGTTGGCCTTTAATTTCACGCTTTTGAAGCCATAACTTGAGCAAATAGATTCAATTTTTTTACTTTCGTGTATCATCAGAAATATATCAAAGTCCTCTATCCACATTTGCAGTCAATTTTTCTAGAATATTCACTAGATACTCAATGATCTCAACTTTTATCATTTCTAAATTTTATGATTTCTCAGCTTATACAAGTGTAGAAGGGTTTGCTTTTCTTGTTGTTGTTGGGGGGGGGGGGGGTGGTGGGGTAGAATCATCATCTTTCAGATTCCTATATTTCTTTAACCCTAACCTAATGGTGCATTCTTCTATTGAGAAACTCACCCCTCATTACTATCATATCTAGAAGAGTACAATGATCAAATTTCTTCGATATAAGGGGTTTATGGTCTTGTTTAAATCAAACCCACCCAACTTGACTAGTGAGTATGAGATCATTCAATGTAGGGACAAGATAGATCGGGATATGGGTTTGATTGCCCTACATGTTTTACATAGTATCCAATTCCATACTGATTGTTGCACTATTCCTAAGGCTATGTGGCTCAATTTTGAGCAATTTATTTGGGGAATTAATGAGTTTCGTGCACTTCAACTTGAGACAGATTTGACATCATTAACACCTGCTTCATTTCCTTCAATTGACGACTTTCTAGTGATGTTCAAATCCATCAGATCATAGTTACAGATTTGTGGCAAGCATAAGATTGATAAGGAGTGCATCTTCTTGATTTTGTCCAAGCTTCAAGGCCAATTTCAGTTCTTTGCTTCATCATTCTATTCCATTGTAGTGTCAAAAATTGTACACCTTTATTAGTGTGTCAAATTTCACACTCTCCTAGCGCCTAGTTTAGCACTTCCCTTTCTTCTATGCACTATCGGACTTTTATTGATTTAAATTAATGTTATGGGTCTTATTCCACTTTATTACATCATAACACTCTTATTTGGGCCCTTAATTCTAGGTGTACCCTTTATTATTTTAATCCTAATTTAATCCCGATCTCGCCCTAATTTCAACTCTCAAAATATATTTCCCACATCTACACATATTAATTTATGCCACCGTGCTGGATTTAGCATTAGAATCACGATAACTCACATCCCTAGAAATTCGCAAAAAATTGTATACACCTGGTCCTAAAAAAATTTACGTAAATTTTGGGAGCTTAATTGTGCAGTCTTACCCTATTCAAATCTATCTCCATGAGAAAATACATCAATTCTAAGTCAGCCTAAAAGTGATTTTGATTATGAAATCCCTATAGAAGTCATCCCTCTCAATTTATTATTATTATATAATCTTATGCTAACATTATCATCAATTCAAGAGCAATTCTTCTTCCTCAAGAGCAAATCTGATTCAAGGAGCAACAAAAATACATCAAGGCATCTTCATATTGTGTTTGAATTATGATTTCATGATAGATTTGATGTGATTTATCATGTTATTGCATCAACACATGGAGAAATTATCCTTAGAGCATTGCATCACACATTGAAGCTATGATCATCACATTCAACTCCTAGACTACATCATAATTCATATTTTTAGACTAGGGCGCTGGGTGCCCTGGTATAAGCTCCCTAGTCCTATCCGTTCACTTCTAGATTTCAACTACAGGCACACGATCAAATTCTCCTTCCATTTTTGTACCTATTGTGAATTTTTTATTTCATTATTAGTTAGCATGGTCAGTCCAAATTGTTAGTTCATACATTTAGCTTCTTGCCTTAGTTTCAACATTCAATTTACATATTTTCAATTACATTTCCAACTCAAAGAAAAGGGGAATAGGACTTCAATAAACATTCAACCACATTATTAATATAATTAAGGTTGGATCTATTGAGTTCATCCTTGTTTTAATGTGATACATGTGAAAGTTAGGTCATTTCCTAGTTTACATAGCTAAGCTTGTGTGAAACCCTAATTTTCCATCTATTACATCCACCATGGTTGCTTTGGGCACTACATTCACTATGCCTTCATTTGAGGTGTTTTGTGAGTGATTCACATGGGAGCAGGCCAAACTACCACATCTTGATTTAGTTTCTAGTTCCAAATCTTAGGCCTTGATTACTCAAAGTCCTACATCTACAGAGAAACAAAATAAGTAGAAGAATAGAGGTACATAGTCTACTCAACCGCCTCTAGCTTTAGAGTCTCACGGACATAATTTGTATTCTTCAGCCTCTTGCAAGAGGTTTTCATCTAGGAAGGACATGCCTAAGTGTGTTAATTTCACCAAGCTAGGACATGATGAACATCGATGTTGTGCAAAGCAGATTGATGAGTTGAAAGAACTTCTTCAAAAAAATGGTATTGAATTGCCTTCTGTAGACACCTAAAATTGTCATGTCTAATTAAATAAATATTTTATTTATTTAATTACTTTAGCCTAATTCTTCTATTAATTAAATAAATATCTTTATTTATTTAATTAATTCATTTATCCTCTTCTAGCCTTATTTCTCATTTAAATAAATACATTTATTTATTTAAATTATCCTTTTCCTAAATTAAATAAATATTTTATTTATTTAATTATCCCACTTCTTCTATTAATTAAATAAATCTTTATTTATTTAATTAATTCATTAACCTTTTCTACCCATGACACATGTCATTCATCTCTTAATTCCTACACTACCTACCCCTTTCATTATTTTATTATTTCTTTTACCTACCCTCTAATCATAGCCGACCTCTTTTACACCTCTCAATCTTATCCCTCCATTTCATATAGTGTCTTCTATATAAGGAGATGCTTCCTTCATTATCAAACCCTAATGAATGATCTTAAGGACTTGACTACACTACGATCCTACTTGCAACCACATTTCGTTCTTTGTTGAGCTCTTGTGCACATAAAATCTGAGAGCAAATATATCAAGCAAGATCAATGGAGATAGGAAGAATGGAGATCCAAACCCTATTGGACATGTGATGGTATAATCTTTGTGATTTCACTTGATTTGCATTGTCTTAGGTAATCTTCATATGTTATGGTGGATCTTTGTTGTTGTTAGGCTAGGGTTTTGTGGTTGAATTCATTTAGCCTTTCAATATTGTTATTATTGTTATCCATTTTCACCATATACATTTTGGCACGCCCAGTGGGACTCTTGTCCCTTTTGTATTTAACATTTTTGTTGCAGATCTTGTGTTTTGAAGTTGCAGATTTGACGTTTTCGATAGCATTTTGATATTCCCGCGTTTGCGTATTTTCGGATCGCGTTTTTGATTTTCTGGCGCATCTGCGACATTTGGAATCGCGTCTGTGTTATTGGCAGTATTTTATTTTGCAGGTTCCGGGAATCGCGTTTGTGTTATTAAGTCGCATCTACGGTTTTTTTAGCCACGTCTGTGTCCAAAGGTCGCGTCTGCGTTCTGGAGCTGCGTCTGTGTCTCACAGAACCACGTCTGCAACAGGAAGTCGCGTCTGTGTTCACCGGTTTCAAATTTTGAGTTATTGTTTTAGTTTTGGGTTTTTGCATTTAGGGTTTCAGATCTGGTTTATTTTGTGCTAACATTTTCAGATCTAGCTAACGAACTTGGTTTAGCTTGTCTTGAAAGCAAAATTGTTTGGTTGAAGGCCCCTATTTTCACAAAGTCTTTTGGATTTAAAATTTACCTTACTTGTGTGCTTGCAGGAAGGGGTGATTATTTGAAACAATCCAAACTACTAACAACTCTTTATTGCAGGTCCTTGACAAGGGTTTTTGGATTTTTATTGTGTGCCTTGTTTTCATAGACTAGCAAACACTTCATTTGGTGCAATAAAATTGAATCATTGTCTTTTGTGTCTTGAGCAATAGGTTCTTTTTGTTTAATCTTTAGAGGGCCTGTCTTCCTGTGTGGTCATTAGGACTACTAGTGAGAAGAGAACGACCCAAGTGGTAGCGAGGAAAACCCACCTCTTCCGAACCACTATAAACAACTATATTCATGGTGAAAACTATGGATAACGTGTGCTGATTAGTTCATACCAACACTATGTCTCCCCATAAACCCGTTTGATCAAATTTATTTGATCAGTTGTAGGGCGTAACCCCTACCAGCTGGGAGCCTTCTGTATTTACAGAGCTGAAAGTGCCGCATGTATGGCCACACGAGTGGATGCCCTTACTAGCACCTTTTTGTTTTAGAAGCCCAAATCCTTCTAGTTGTTGGGGCAGGAGGTCGGACCTCTGGTAGCGGCCCACACACATACGGTTCTTAGTAGAGATACAAAGTTTGCCACGAGGAGTTTTCGTGGGGACTGATGCTTGGCTGACCCGAGAAGTGAGTGCCGAGGGTGGAGCCAGTGAGGTCAAGCATCTAAGTATCCGCTCTGAATAGCGTAGCCTCGGGGGTAAAACCCCATGTGGGATCAACAACTATTGTCTTGGCCAGTCATAAGAATTGTGCTTGACTTATTTTAAACATTCAAAACATTCAAGACCAAACAACAAAACATTGTGTCTTTTGTGTCTTCAAGTGTATGCAAAACATTTTTTACATCAAACAACACACTTTTCTTGGAGTCATTTTGAGTCTAGACACTTGTAAACATTGGGTCTTCATCAACACTGTGTCCTCTTGTCACGAAAAACAGTCAAACAGTCAGATTTGGTCACAACAAAACAACTTCACAGATTGGAAAAAATTGCACAAATTTTGCAGAAACGCGTCTGTGTTTGACATAATAGCATCTGTGTTGTATAACCGCATCTGTGAAGGGTAGAAACGCGTCTGTGTTTCCAGAATCAACAGTGCATTTTACAAAAATATCATAAGCGCGTCTGTGTTAAACAGAACCACGTCTGTGTCAGGAAACCACGTCTGTGAAGTATACAGGCGCGTCTGCGTTCAGAATTGAAAAAAAATTACAATCCAACAAACAAACATAGTCAGTTTCGAAATTCTTGAGCTTCCTAGGTCATTTCTCTAGGGTTTCATCTAGCATTCAACCTATCTTTGGGTCTCACAAAGTCCATCATTGCTTCACATCTCACTTTACATTCACATTTGTCTAAACTTGAGTCAAAAGGTCACTTGCTTGTCCTCACTATACTTTATCAACACACTACATACAACAACACTTTGCTAAGTGGTCCCTCATCAAGGTTTCTTACCTTTGGGTCTCATTTGGTCTTACTTAGAGTCAAGGTCAACTTACCTCATCAAGAGAAACTATCCTCTCTTTGGAAGTCACACCTACTCTATTACATACATACTTGGTCTTACACTTTGGACATTGCAAGTACACTTCAGATTCATTTACATTCCATCCAACTCTTGGTCTTCCATACTCTTTCCATATTCATCTAGTCTCACACATCTCGGTCAATACCTAGTTCATGGTTGAAACCCGTCTTCAAAAATCTAGGAGAGAAACTAAAGAGGCTCAAGAGTCCGCAAACATGAGTTCTTATGAGTATGACAATGATATCTTTTTCAATTCTGATCATACTACATTATCTGACATGGATGCCTATAGAAACATTCCAAATGTTGAAAACATGGACACTACAAACAACAATGATACACACAATGACAATATGGACAATTTTTCTGTACATTCAACAGATGTGGAAGAATCCATTATGAATCCCCATTTCAATCAATTGGTTGAGGAAATAATGAGGAGGGATAGACAATACTTTTTACAAATGATGGCACAAAGTGGAGCCAAGATACCTCATGATTTTGACATGTCTCAAATAATGGAAAATAGGCCTTTGCAACAACCTCACTCTAACATGGATCAAAGAAGGCCTAATAGTGGAGGCAATAGAGGACCACATATGGTACCTGAATCACCATCATCTTTGTTTCAAAAACCAGAGGTCCCACATACACATGGTCAAGTAGAAATGTTCACCCAAAATGTTAACAAAGACAAATGGTAGAAATGTTCACCCAAAATGTTAACAAAGAGATTGGTTATGACTTAAGGAAAGCTTGTTTGTCCACCTTCAAGGACATCAATGAAAAAGGCTTAGCAATAGAGAAGGTCCTAATTGAACAAGGAGTCATTAAGATATTCAAGGAAAACAAAGATGACTTTAAAGGGAAAGACAAGCCAAGATTTTGGAATAAAAACAAGAACACAGTCAATGATGGTGTTGTTGATGCCAATACAGTGCGACCCAAATTCATTTTTTCTGGATCAAATCAGGTGAATACTCAAACAACTTCTAAATCAGGAAGGAAGTACACTCCATTGGGAGAACCACTTGAGTCAGTTTTCAAAAAGCTAGTGGCAAACAAGGTAATCACTATTCCAGATTTTCCTCCATATGAACCAAAGGTTAAACCAAATTGGTGGAATGATGATGAATATTGTGAATTTCATAAGAGCAAGGGTCATAAGACAGGAAATTGTCATCGACTGAAGAACATCATACAAGATCTCATTGATAGAGGTGACATTGAGATTGAAGAACACTCATCCAATCAAGAACATGAAATGTTTAAGGAACCATTCCCAAAGCATGACAAGGGAAAAGCTAAAGCCACATATGACCAAACCAACTATAAAAGAGCATCTTATAACTATGATTCAACTATCAATCACATCTCGATGGACAATTACGTCTCTACCATTATCATCAAGGACAAAAACCCTGAGAATTCTACCCAGAGACCCAAGATTGTTCTAAAAGGTGTTGGATATTCTTCCGAACCTACCTCTGAATGTCATGTTACAACCCGTCGAGGTAAATTCACTTTGCAAGGTGCTCCAGCCAAGAACACCACTTCCTCATCAACCAAACCTGAGTACAACCTTGTAGAACAGTTAGGGAAGACACCCGCGCTCATCTCCATCCTTGAGCTCTTACGCATATCCCCCGCTCATAAAGCCATTCTTGACAAAATCTTGAGAGATACTACCATTCCTACTGATCTGAATGTGGACCAGTTTCAAGCCATGGTGGGATACCTTTCCGTTCCACATTCACTTACATTCACAGAAGCCGATGACGCCTCCGTAAGTCAGCCACATAATGCACCGCTACACGTTGAAGCTTTCATACATAAACATCGAATAAAATGAGTCCTGATAGATGGAGGAGCTGGCCTAAACATTTGTACATTGAGCACAATTAAACAATTGGGATATTCTGATAAAGCTGTGAATTCTACAAATCAAATCACCATCAAGGCATATGATGATGAAGAACGTTCGTCCAAGGGCACAGTCACCTTGCCTCTCAGAGTTGGGGCAGTTACAAAGGATGTGGTTTGTCAAGTCTTGGATCTAGATCTCACTTATAACATATTTCTAGGACGTCCTTGGATTAATGAAATGAGGGCAGTCCCATCTACATATCACCAATGCATTAAGTTTCCTCACAATGGAGTAGAAATAACAGTTAACGGTGATCCTAATCCGTTCATATACTGCAATAACCTGAGATCAAAAACTGAAACCATCATTCCTAGTAATCGTGAAGCTGTTCCTTCTTCGGCATACATTGATCCTGAGTCATTAAAACCTTCGACATCAAAACAAGGTGAGCTTAAAGGTAAGTTTCAGGACAAGGGCATGGGGGAATACACTTTAAATCAGACCATGTACTTACGACAAGTCATGAGTTCCCCAAAAGAATATGGGAGACCACATCCTAACAAGAAAGTATCCATCATGGTACTCAAATGGGACCCTACTACCTTTCAAAGATGGGGCAAACTGGAAGAGGAAGACTTATACAAAAAGCTTTACAAAGACATTGAAGATGATATACAAGATCACATCAGTTTACCATGTGAGAAATATGGCAAAGGCTTCAAGATTCTACAAAAATTCGGGTATGATGGAAAAAGCCCTCTTGGGTTACGAAAGGAAGGCATCATTGAACCTTTACAACCTAAATTGACTTTCAAAAAGGAACGCTCGAAGGGACTTGGTTTCTTGACTTCCAAGGTTCACACTCAAAGGACAGAAGAAGCCTTACAAATCAAAGTTACCAAAATTCAACAAGAGGGTTGCTATTCCACAGACTCCAATGAATGAGAATGGGGTTCAGACAAGTCTTCTAGTGACTACGAGCTCACCGAGATATTCAAAGAACCAGATGAACCCACAAAAGAGGAGGAATTTTATAAAAGATTCAAAGTTGGTCAAGAAACAACCCATGAGGATTCCACACAGTCCTTGTCTTAAGGTCCTAGGTTAAAATCACATAGGATGAGAACACCTGTCCCAGAATGTGCTACTAATGATGATAATTTGGATTCATTCGCGATCGAGACTGATGAGGAAAGTGCCATCGATGACCTCGATAATTACCTTGACATACCCGAATATAACTGCATATTCACTCTTAGCCTTGCTAACTTCGAAGACATTAAAGGCCTTCCCCTTGTTCACCATCAACTCATTGACTGGGATCATGAAGGACCTACACAATTCGACACATTCCAAAATGATGAAGCTCTTATTAACTATCTTGGCATAAGAGATGATCTTCCCCCTGGGGCCCACAATGCGGGATACACCATAGAATTGAATAGCGTGGCATATTTTGGTGAGGGTGTATCTGAGGGCGAAAACCTCTCTGAGGCACCCGAAGATGGAAGGCTCGACATTCTCCCAGCATCATATGAGGAAAAGTCATCCATGTTGGTAGAGGAGACTATCAAAACAAACATTGGTATAGAAGAGGTTCCACACAACATATTCCTGGCTAAATCGTTGATAGAGTCAGAAAGGTCAAAATTCATAAGTTTCTTCAAAGAACGACAAATCAACTTTGCTTGGTCATATGCTGATATGCCTGGATTAGATCCGGATTTGGTAATGCATCGTTTGACAGTTAAACTGGGGGCAAAACCAGTGAAACAGAAATTAAGAAAAATGCATCCACAAGTGGCATTACTAGTCAAAGCAGAACTTGAGAAATTAATGGATGTCGGATTCATACGCCCAATTGATTGTCCTGAATGGATCTCCAACTTAGTGCCTGTCAGTAAACCAGATCGTAGCATCAGAATTTGTATAGATTTCAAAGACATCAACAAAGCTTGTCCAAAGGATGACTCCCATTACCAAACATCGACTTGATTGTTGATCTCACAGCAGGTCATGAAATGTTATCATTAATGGATGGATTCTCTGGTTATAATCAAATAAAGATTGCGCTTGAGGATCAACACAAAACATCATTCACTTGTCTGTGGGGAACTTTCTGCTGGAATGTCATGCCCTTTGGGCTAAAGAATGCAGGCGCTACATATCAAAGAGCCATGACTACTATCTTTCATGATCTCATGCACATAACCGTGGAAGATTATGTCGACGACCTCTTGGGAAAATCAATAGACAGAAATACACATTTGGACATACTTTCAGTCATTTTTGATCGGTTGGAAAAATACAAAGTAAGATTAAACCCCAAGAAATGTGTCTTTGTAGTAACCTCTGGGAAGCTCCTAGGATTCATTGTATCCAAAAGAGGAATCGAAGCTGATCCAACAAAAGTCAAAGCCATCTTGGAGATGCAACCACCAAGAAATATCAGTCAACTTCGGTCTTTACAAGGCAGACTCCAGTCCATACGAAGATTCATAGCACAAGTTGCAGATAAGTGTAATCCTTTTCAGCACTTGCTACATAAAAATATCAAATTCAAATGGGATGATAATTGTCAACAGGCATTCTAGACGCTCAAAGATTATCTTCTGAATCCGCCAGTTCTGATGCCACCAGTTCCATATCAGCCTCTGTTACTATACATATCAGCTACTCCAATAGCACTGGGGGCACTCTTAGCACAACAAATTGCTGAGGGCAAGGAAAAAGTAGTATACTATATTGTGTAGGGGAAAAAGCGAGACTAGGCTAACATGTCCTAATCCTACCTTTTGACACACATTGTGGAATACGAAAGAGCCTAGAGGTATCGCACAATTGGCTACTTCTTTTTGTGAAAGAGAGAGCCACGAGCTACCTATTAGGATTTCTATTCCTTTGTTGTAATTGAAAGATAAAATGATGCAAGTTCAATTCCTAACCTCAGAGTGCAAGTATGAACTAATAACAAAATTGCAGAATTGAACTTAAACTATGGAAATTTGTAAACACAGGGACAAGACAAGAATGCAAATACGTACCCAGAATCAAAATCTGAGTGAAAATGTTCGAGACGGGGGCGCGGGCGCCACTGTCTTGATTCTACCCCTGAAACTGCTGTTTTGCAACCTGGAAAGCTGTCCGAACTGCCGAAAACTTGTTGTCTGACAGGGGGACCAGGGCACCCAGCGCCTTTGTCCCAGGGACCAGGGCGCCCAGCGCCCCTGTCCTGGCAAGACCAGGGTGCCCCACGCCCCTGTCCTGGTCTTCTGCTCTGAAACTTGGTGTATGGTTCGGTCTCCGTCTGCTTCTTCCGGATCTGCAACTTGCGACGTCGTCTGAATCCCGAAATCTGCACTTATATCTGAAAAGGTGTTTTGGGCAGCTATATAGGGTTTTGCCTTAGTCAAACCCCCGCTTTGGTGATTTCCACCTCCACGGATAGCCAAGTTGTATTGTAAAAGTAATGTGTGTGCAGATCTTGTGTGTGTGCAAGATCCTAAAATGCAAGTAAGCAAACTAGAGCAACCTAGAAAGTAAACCCTAATTGCTTGTAAATGATAATGTAAATGCTCCAAATCAAGATGCAAAGTGATCTAAAGCATGTATGCAAGTGATATAATGAAGCTTATGCAAAGACATGAAAACAATATGAAATCATACCCAACCCCAAGGGAGGGGTACAAGCCAATCTTCAGTCGGTGATCCCCTATTACTCTTCAATGTCTTCCAAGCCCTAAGTGGATGAATGAAATTGATGAATGCTTGATGGATGAATGTTGAATGTTGCTGAAGTCTTTAAAGATTTGCTCTTTTGCTGCATATGAGGTTCCTGAAACCAAAAATCGAATCTTTTCAAATGAAGAAAAAGAGCTCTTATGTATGAAATCCTAGATCTTAATTCCAACTTTTGGCCGACCTAGAGATTGAATCTCCCGCCAATTTCTTGGGGTTAAGCTTTATTTTATGATTGGATCGCGCTCCTAAAATTTTGGGAAAAATGTCCGGGACTGTGTGCACTCCGGGCGCCACGGTCCCGACAACTTTTCACCAAATTTTCAGGGTCGTCGGATATGATGATTTTAGAGCGAATCTCGAAGTTACAGGTGATTTCGAGATGTTTTGACCCCCGAAATCAAGCCCCCAAGCTCAGAATAGGACCTAATTAGGGTTTTTGATTAAATGATGTATTGGAGGAATAAAATAAAAGGGGCACACTTTAATGAAAAGGGCCTGACTTTATGATGTGGAAAATGATGAAATAGAACCTTAGACCTAATTAATTTGATTAATTAAGTGCTAAGGGGGAAATGCAATGCAAAATGCCAAATGCGCCAAGGCGGGTGCTAAACTAGGTGTGAAATTATACTGCTTTAGAAAGTGCATACAATTTATGACGTTACATTTAGCCCCCACTTTAGCGGTCATATGAGTACTACGTGCATATGCAAGCTAAAGTACAGGAAAGTAAACATTATTTGAAAAAAGGATATATCCATAAGTCCGTCGAACGAAGCCCCCAGCGGTATCTGCAGTACACAGTTAGGAACCGCACCCTACAAAACACACGTTAGATCACAAAATCACCTAATGCTTACTAAGGAAAGTGATGAAATTTGCGAGTAGCTATATGCCCCCCCTGTTTCGGCTTGCTTATTAGGGAGGTGAAACAGGGTAGCATGTTTACTGACGACAAATTGTGTGAGAGATTATTGATGATAGATGTTCACTAAAGAGGCTTCATCAGAGCACATTTTGGAACATCAAGGGAGTAAGGGAATGAAAATACGATTCCTATGCAAAAAGCGGTTCGAAAATCGCATTTCCCAAACTCAAGTTATGATGAAACGAGTGATAGAGGAGAATTAGGGTTTTGAAAGTAAAGGTAAAGGAATGAAAGTATACCTTGAAAGTGACTATTGCATTTGTCACTTTGTTGATTTCTGAGTATTGTTCATTGCAGTGGAGCCCACATAGCCATCATCATGTCTTCACCACGACCGGAGCGTCCCACGAGGATGGGGATCATGCGAGAGGCCGTGATCAGTGACGAGCCACTGGACGAGGTGAGTTGACTGAAGTTTGACTTTGACTTTTTGCATTTCTGTTGACTTTGAGTTTCTGTGATCGAATGAGGGCCCTAGATTCTGACCCTGGGTCCCACCCAAGGCACCATGGTCCTATCAGGGCGCCATGGTCCCTGTGGGGTGCCATGGTCCTCTCAAGGCGCCATGGTCCTCTTAAGGCGCCATGGTCCCTGAAGGGCGCCATGGTCCTCTCAGGGCACCATGGTCCCAATCAGGACTTGGCGAGGGATGCTAGGGTTAGCTTTCAATGTTCGACAACTTTCATTTTTGGCATAGATGATTATGATGATTGAGTACTGATTACACTGATGTTTTTGTATCGCAGGGTCTCCCGTACATGAGAGAGCACACTGCGGGGCAGATTCTTCGCAGTCTACGAGATCAGATTCCCCGGCTGACTCAGGCAGAGAGAGATACATTGTCTATAGTAGGTTTGTGGTCTATGATCCTTATGCCGACCATTCAATTCCATCCTGCGATGCTGATGTCGCTTATGGAGCGATGGGATCTTGACACATGTACATTCCAGCTTCCAGTAGGGGAGATGACAGTGACACTTGAGGATGTGTACCGCATACTTCGCCTACCGATCAGAGGAGCTACCATGACATATGCGATCGATCGGTCAGCAGAGGATCATCAGAGGGAGCGGGTATACTGCATAGGGAGAGTCATGCCGAGTGAGATGAAAGGTTGCATCATAGTCAGCTGGCTCTTACATCCTACCGGAGAGGTGCCCCTCATGAGACGTCTTATGATTGCCATCATTGCACTAGCTGTCTGCCCTAATGGGCGAGGTACACACATGCATGGGGGTCTCACATGGTGCATTAGGGCTATGGAGAGACATAGGAGAGTATACGCCTGGGGTCGGAGTATGCTTTCACATCTCTATCATGACCTCGAGGAGTATGTTTTTGGACAGGGTTGCAGCTTGATGACATGCACACTTCTTCAGGTGTGGATATTTGAGCACTTCACATGCACCAGGCCTGTCGGTTATCCGATGAGTGCGGCTAGCGAGCGACCCAGGGTGTTTGCCTATCCACTTACCAGCAAGTGGAGATTTGGGGATCTATTACATTGGAGAGTGACATTTGACAGATTGACAGCTGAGGTGACAGTATGGAGACCATATCTGCGGATGCACAGATGGGATGGGATGGAGAGGCAGCTAGCATGCTTACAGAGGAACCACCTACTGAGAGGACGATACCCACATATCATAGTCCCATTCTACTTTGACCAAGTACGGAGGCAGTTTGGGCTAGAGCAGTGTGTTCCAGCCGATGTACCCATCTACACTCGACACTCATGAGTCCTTCCCAGACCCAGAGCAGTAGCGAGACCTACGATAGATGATATCGAGATCACAGATATAGAGGGGTCCGATCAGGATGTGGTCACTGATTATGCTGCAGATCCCGGAGCATAACGCAGGTATCTGTCATGGTTTGTGAGGACATATCCAGGGCCTATTTTTCCACCGGATCACCCGACAGGCCATCCAGGTCCATGGAGACATGGAGATCGAGATGAGGATCTGGGATCCAGATCGGAGGAGCCAGAGGAGGGAGAGAGTCATGAGGAGGCAGGAGATCTTGATCCACCCCTAGGAGATCAGCCTAGTGCCGGGGAGGAGGAGGAAGGGGAGGAGGATGACACAGATAGAGATGATGACGAGGATGCGGGCGAGGATGCAGATGAGGAGGAGGATGACGAGGAGGAGGAGGATAGAGATGATGAGGATAGAGATGACGAGGAGGAATCAGATGCAGCTCCCCACCATTCAGGGGATGATACTATAGCCTTGGATCCTCCTCATATTCCTCAAAAGGGGGAACACGAGGCAATAGGGAGACCTGCACCCATCGTGCATAGATCATTCGAGCGCGGGGAGCCTAGCAGTTCCCAGTCACAGATGCTACCATATCACGATCCCTACTGGCGTGAGGGAGATCCAGGTATAGTAGGTTTATATTGATTGATTAATGTTTTGATGATATAGAATGGTACTAATACAAAATCTGTTCTACTGCTACAGCTAATGTGCAGGAGTGACGCTCCTTGATCCAGCAAGCAGTGACAGATATTTCCACGAGGGCATAGATCCCTAGTTCCTCACAGGTTGCTTATAGGCCTCAGGGGAACGCGGGTCGGCATGAGGACTTATTTTCCCCATTTTGAGTACAGGTGGAAATATGGAGGGAAAGAGAGAGAGTTCTATCAGAGAACCTTCAGCAGGCACAGCGTGACCTAGCAGCAACTCAGGCCGAGGCTACCTCGTATCACGCGATCCTTATGGATAGGGATCGTAGGAGAGTCATTCACGGTCTATATCACGCTATACACCTATGGATCCACCTTCACGGCCGGATCAAGAGGGAGCGTCTAGTCGTCACTCTCCAGTCACTAGCCCTAGGGATAGGGGATGATCTCATGATGTAGGATAGGTCACATTTTGGATGTATAGTGACCTACTTTTGTATCATACGAGTCACACACACACACACACACACACACACACACACACACACACACACACACACACACACATATATATATACACATGCTTCTCTTTGTCTCAAACGTGTTATCTTTAATGCCTAAAACAATGTATGTTTTGCTTAAAGTTAATACATTTGGTAGATGTACATGTATGTTCTGAATTTAATTTCCATGTGATTGATTTTTCAATGCTCCATGATTAAATTGATACATGTGTGACTTAATTAAAATATTTAATCAAGTACTACATTGATGATAGGGAAGAAATATGTGTTAAGCCTAAGAATCATATAAGTAATGTGATTTAATTTAAACACAACATGATACAATTCTACTTAACACATAAAGACATTGTATAATATGCCAACATAATGAAAATGTAAATCTTTTGCAATTTACATAAATGAATTCAAGACAAACTAGAGAGTAAAGAAACACGCTTGTTAGGAACGAAGCAATATAGATTAAACAACATATCATCTAATTCTAATTGCTCTAACAAAGATATGCTAACATATTATCCAATTTTGAAGAAGTGAAAAGGAAATAGATGAATGATAAGGAATGAGGAATTAAGCATAGTATCTACGTAAGTGCATAGCGTTTATAGGTTCTTTAAGAGGCGTACCGTCTACATCCGCTATTTTGTAAGCACCTGATCCATAATAACAATATACGGTCTGAGCCAATTAAGACTAAATTTTCCCTTTTCTTCAGGTAAGGCATTCACATTGCGCTGATTCTCATAGAGAACTAAGTCACCTACTGAGAAGGAGCATTGAATAACCATATCATTATAGCTTCGTTGTAGAGTTTTGTGATACACTTGAATATGCTCAAGAGCATTTATACGCTGTTCATCAAGCATCTCAAGCTGTTGAAGTCTTTGCTCTCTATAAGAGTCATCATCTACTATACCTTTGAGAGAAACTCTAAGTGATGGAATCTCTAATTCTAAAGGCATAATAGCATCAGCACCATAAACAAGATTATAAGGGGTAGTTCCTGTAGCAATTCATACACTCGTTCGGTAGGCCCAAAGAGCATAGATTAGCTAAGTACTCCAATCCTTACCATGCTTATTCACGGTTTTGCGAAGAATTTGTTCAATTATCTTATTGGATGATTCAGCTTGACCATTTGATCGAGGATAGTATGGTGTCGAAAATCGATGTTTGATATGATATTTCTCGAGGAATTTCTTCACGTCTTTGTTCTTAAATGATGTCCCATTATCTGAGATTATAGTGGAAGGTATCCCGAATCGAGAAATAATGTTTTCTAGAAGAAATCGACAAATCACGTCAGCAGTAGTAGAGCGAAGAGGAACAACTTCTACCCACTTTGTAAAGTAATCTGTTGCGGTTATAATGAAAGTATGTCCTTGAGATGAAGGAGGAGAGATTTTACCGATGAGATCCAGCCCCGGTGCAGAGAAAGGCCAAGAGGCTACCTAAGAACGGAGTTCTTGGGCAGGAGCATGAATCAGATTATTGTGTTGTTGACATTGATGACATTTCTTAACAAATGAAAAAGAATCCTTCTGCATAGTTTGCCAATAATATCCCATACGAAGCGATCTTTGAACCAAGGATTTGCCTCCAAAATGCCCCCCACAGGCACCTGAATGTGCCTCTTCAAGAGCAACAGGGATTTCTGATTTGTTAAGACAACGAAGGAGAAGACCGTTATAACCCCTTCGGTAAAGAACATTAGAAAGAATGATATATCTAGCAGACAACTTGCGGATTCTAGCCCTAGTGTTTCTATTGGCGGAATCAGGAAAGGTACCATCGGTCAAGTATCTTACTGTAGACACCTAAAAATGGTCAACGCTTGCAGAATCATACTTTAACATTTGCGCATTGCCTCATTTTAGGTTTTTGCGTCGCATTAACATTTCTCCTATGTCACGCACTTGGTCTTTATCATTTGCGAGCATCGAGTCCTTCTTCTGCATTCTTCAGTTTTTCTCTCTTTTGAATTAGGTCTTGTCGATAGCAATCTTTAATCATGATTTTGGTCAATCTTGTCAATCTCTTATCAACTTGTCAATCTCGTCATTTTACGATCGATTCGTCATCGATCCTTGTCCTCTTCAATCATGTCAATTGGTGCATATCAATTTGGTCTCTTTGTCAATATTGGTCAATTTGTCAATCAATCTCAATTGTTTATCAATCATTTATCAAGTCAGAAATCATGATCGAATCGATATCAATTATCTTTTGTCAAGACCTAATTGTCATCCTTGCATTGCTAATTCATCTTCTAGGGTTTCGTGATTTAATCATTTAACCTTGTTTGTCATTTCTCCCTTTGGGATTAATAAATTATTTATTTATCCTAAGTCTTCTCATCACAATTAAATGTTCATTTAATTGGCTAATTATTCCTCTTTTTGTGAATTAATTGATAAATGACAAATTATTAATTAATTCACCTAATTTATCTTAATTTCCTAATTTCCTCTTTTTCACTAATTTTCCTATTTTCCTAATTTTCTATTTTTCTAATTCCTAATTTCAGTTCTCTCCTATTTTTCTCCTAATTTCATGGAAATGACATAGAAATTTCTCATAATTTGTCATAATTGACAATCAATCAATTTTTGACATAGAAGTTTGTCATAATTTGTCATAAATCATCAATCAACAAATTTTGCATAGAAAGTGCATAATTTGTCATAATTTGTCATAATTGACATAATTGATTTGCAATTTCCATTTGAATTGCATCATGCTAATCTTGTCATCTCTCCAATTCTTCTATAAATTGGATGATTTTCATCAATCAAGGCTAATAATTGGTAATCAGACTATCGAATTTATGCTTCTAGTACTCTTGATCAAAAATCTCGTCTATTTGCTTTCAATTGTGTGTGTGCACTTGTAGGTGAGATCCACAACCAAACCATTTGAGGAGGAAAGAAGAACAATGGAGCCGCATGAAGGAGCATTCAAATCTGCTATTGGTTTGCATATGTCTTTAATTTTGAATGTTTTTATTTCATGTCTCTATTGAGTGTTGTTTAGGATAGATCATTGCAATGAATGCTTTTGTGATTGAGATTATTATGTTTATCTTGTCTTGTGATGATTCCCTATTTCCTAACGTACACTTACGATATGCAAATACCATTCCTCTGAGTCTATAAAGTCGCAACATGTCACCAGGCTAGAATCATCTACAATAGCTGGAGAAATAAGGTTGTGAATAACAAATTTAAGATCAACCACAAGGTCCTCTAAAGATACAAGAGAAGCCACACATGCCATTGCATCCGCATGTCGATTATCTTTTCGAGGAACAGGTTCCATGGTATAAGAATCAAATTTTTGTAACAAAGAGATAGCAAGGTCTTTATATTGTGATAGTTTGTCTTGTCTTGCTTGATACAGTCCTGTTACTTGTCTTATAATCAATTGAGAATCTCCATAAATATGTATGTGCTTTACATTAAGAGCCAAGGCTGCTTTTATCCTGCTATAAGAGCCTCATACTCTGCAATGTTATTGGTACATAGGAAATTGAGACGATAAGATAAGGGAATAGATTTCTTTGTAGGAGAAATCAGAACAACACCTGCCCCCGATCCCGTACGACACTTAGAGCCATCAAAGTACAGCTCCCAAGTTTCATCTTTCTCTGTACACAGAATGAAGTCATCAGGAAAAGACTCAGGGTTAGGGAAGGAGAAAGGTGAAGGGGCCTCAACTAAGTGATCGGTCAACGCTTGCCCTTTAATTGCTTTTTGTGAAACAAATTTAAGGTCAAATTTAGTTAACATCATAACCTATTTAGCTAGGCGTCTTGATAAATCAGTTTTAGAGAAAAGATGCTTCAAAGGATCAAACTTTACCATGACGTGGACTTCTGAATTTAAAAGATAATGTCTCAATTTCTGAGTTGCAAACACCAAGGCCAAGCATTGTCTTTCTATCGCAGAATATTGGGTCTCATAATCGAGTAAGGTTCGACTTATATAATAAACCGGACACTCTTTACCATCTTTATCATGTTGTGCCAATAATGCTGCGAGAGCATGAGAGGAAGCAGCTATATAAAGAAGGAAGGGTTTGGAAGGTTTGGCAGGTTGAAGGATAGGGGGATTAGCCAAATATACTTTTAAATCTTCAAATGCTTGCTGACAATCTTCATTCCATTGAAAAGTGATATTCTTTTTGAGAAGTTGAGTAAAAGGAAAAGTACGATCCGCAAGTTAAGATACGAACCTACGAATAGCCTGAATCTTTCCTTGTAAGCTTTTGAGTTGAGACACATTTCTAGGAGGTGGCATGTTGACAATAGCATCTATTTTCTTAGTGTCCACCTCAATCCCACGATGCGAAACTATGAATCCTAATAGTTTTCCACTATCCACACCAAAAACACATTTTCGGGGATTCAAGCGCATGTGATATTTACGAATTCTTTCAAAGATTTGACGAAGGATCTTAATATGATCTATACGGAAAATGGATTTGGCTAAAACATCATCAACATAATCTTTTAAAATCTTATGCATATAATCATGAAAGATAAGGGTCATCGCTCATTGATAAGTTGCGCCTGCGTTTTTAAGTCCAAAAGGCATCATCACCCAACAAAACGTACCCCAAGGAGTGGTGAACGTAGTTTTGAATTGATCTTGAGGATTAATGAAAATTTGATTGTATCCTGAAAAACCATCCATGAAGGATAACAAAGCATTTCCTGCTGTGGAATCAACTATCATGTCAATGTTTGGGAGAGGGAAATCATCTTTTAAGGAAGCCTTATTTAAATCTCGAAAGTCGGTACACATTCTTATCTTATTATCTGATTTAGCCACAGCGACAATATTCAAAATCCACGGGGAATAATCAATAGGGCGGATAAATCCAGCCTCCAATAATTTTTCAATCTCAGCCTTAACAAGCAAAGCTACCTTAGGATTCATTTTTCGAATCTTTTGTTTCACAGGCTTAGCATCGGGAACTAAGACAATATTATGAGTAACAATCTTAGGATCTATACCAGGCATGTTAGAATATGTCCAAGCAAAGATCTCAGGGAATTCATGCAATAAATCTACATATTGTTTTTGTTCTTCTTCATCCAAACACTTTCCAATTTTAATAACTTTTTCTTCATTGCCAGGATCCATCTTAACATCAATGGTGTCACTTATGAGAAGATTACTTTGTTGAGGAGTATCCTTTAACTAAGGGAATTCTTTCACAATCTCATCATTATCAATCTCTTTTCCAAAATAAGCTTCAGTGTTCAAACAATAAGGAAGTCCCCTATTGTGATGATAACGAGGGAGAGTATCATATGCTCCTAAAAACTCAGCTAAAGCATCGTCGGTAGGAAAGACATCCAAAGCATAGGCACACGAAGGATCCCCATCAATATACTTAGGGTGTCTCATTGGTAGAGATGTAGAAATAGTATTAACACTAATACATGGTCTCTTAGAAGCTTTAGTGCGCTTGTAAGGATTAAAACCAAGTCCAAAGGTCACGTCATAAAGATTATTCTCTAGAGGAACCTTTATCCCTTGTTCGTGAGCACCACAACCATTTCCATGATACCCATGCTTAGCTAGAATATGAAAACCACGGCCATAATGATCAGCCATTTCAGAAAGAGAAGGTGGTTTTTCATAAGACAAAGAATCAAATCCTTCAGAATTAGAGGTGTGAGGAGAAGAAGTTTGAGAGGCGGCCACAAAATTATTGCTCATAGGTTCAGGTAAGATTGATTGATTTTTAGCTTCTTCCTTCTTTTCAACTTTAAGCTCTCTAGAAGGGACCCTATACTCACCTACAAAGGTGGGATTAAAATCGAGAGACCCCCAGTCGTCTTCTACGAGAACCTTTTCAGGATCAAGAGCCTTTTCATGTGTCGATTTAGGTTGAGAAGAATCTTTTTCGGGAACTTCAGGCTCATCCAAAGAACTTTGATTATCAGAGGGTGACGATTCGTCCATAGGTAAAGAGTCATCACCAGAAGAGGAAGGCTTAGGAGAACTCCCTTTGGAAGTAGATGTTTGCAAACAAGCTTGAAACCTAGTATCACCTATCAAGGTATATGTCTTATTGTTATAGATAAATTTAACTTGTCTATGCAATGTAGAGGGGACAACTTGCATACTGTGAATCCAAGGTCTCCCTAATAACAAGTTGTATGTTAAATTTCCCGACATAACATGGATAGGAGTAGGCAAAGTAACAGGTCCCACCGTGATGGGTAAGGTGATAATACCTAATGAAGACTTAGCCACATTATCAAAGCCTCGAATGGGACGAGAGTCAGGCTCAATAAGGGATGTATCCACATTCATCTTATGCAATAGATTAATGCTACACACATTAAGGGCGGAGCCATTATCTACCAGTGCTCGTCTTATAGCAGTGTCTTTTATGATAACCACAATCATCAAGGGATCATATTGATGTTGAATTTCACTAGTAGGCAACTCGTCTTGAGTAAACACAATTTGAGCATTAGGATTCATCACAGAGTTAACTAAAGATACTATATTACTAGATGCATTAGGTGGAGGAACATTCAAATCTTTCAAGGCATCTTGTAACATTCCATGATAAGAAGAGGAAGTTTGGATCAAATCCCAAAGGGAAATCTTAGCAGGGGTAGCTTTAAGTTGTTCTATGAGATCATATTCCTTGCCAAGAACTTGTGAAATACGTGGAGCTTGCGGAAGAGTTGGTTGAGGATTAGGAAGAGAAACCGGAGTTACAGGAGGAGGATTAGGCTGCCTATTATTTCTAGTATGATAAGTATGGGCAACCGCATGATAACTCTCTCTAGTTAATTGCTTGGCATAACTATAAGGACTTATAGGTTTCCTTCCTTGCACAGTGATGATAGGTTTATTCGGAGTAAGAAAGGAATCATGACCATACCCTCCTTGGACAGTAAGGAGAGGTGATTTAGGAGCTTGAAAGGTGGGAGAAGGATAAGCACCTTGGACTTCAAGGAGAGGCTTATTATGCTCATTCAGGTTTATCATGTTAACTAATTTAGAAGTTTTGTTCTTGTTTAAAGATTTCGATAAAGCCACAAAGTCATCAAGAGCATCATCCAACAAAGCATGATCATATCGATTAAAAGGTTTATCTTTTGATTCAAAAGGAGACATCTCTTCATAGAGGGGTTCATTGAAAACAACCATGTTACTAGATTCAGTGGAAGAGTTGATAGGAATGTACCCTTGAGAGGAATCATTCAACTTATCTTTCTCATCACAACGAAATTGCATAGTAACAAGGTTTATGAGTCTTTGGTAAAATGAAGGTTTGGTATCTTTAGGGTTCAAAAACTCATCTAAAGCTTCATCTAATTCATCTTGGCTATACTCATAATCAACATAATTGCATACATCATCATGGATATGAACATCTTGTAAATAGAAATCTGACATTTTGAAATAACAAATGCATAAAACTTAAACATACAATGCAAAGAAACAAAGAAACACACCTTTCCTTTTTTTTTTTTTTTCTTTTTTTTTTGAAAATGAAACTTAAATGAAACACACTAAATCTAGATCTAGATCTAACAAATGCAATGCAAGAGAAAGAAATAATAAGATTCACGTCGGGTTCACCAAAATGTGTAGGGGAAAAAGCGAGACTAGGCTAACATGTCCTAATCCTACCTTTTGACACACATTGTGGAATATGAAAGAGCCTAGAGGTATCACACAATTGGCTACTTCTTTTTGTGAAAGAGAGAGCCACGGGCTACCTATTAGGATTTCTATTCCTTTGTTGTAATTGAAAGATAAAATGATGCAAGTTCAATTCCTAACCTCAGAGTGCAAGTATGAACTAATAACAAAATTGCAGAATTGAACTTAAACTATGGAAAGCTGTAAACACAGGGACAAGACAAGAATGTAAATGCGTACCCGGAGTCAAAATCTGAGTGAAAATGTTCGGGATGGGGGCGCGGGTGCCACTGTCCTGATTCTACCCCTGAAACTGCTCCTGAAACTGCTGTTTTGCAACCTGGAGAGCTGTCCGAACTGCCGAAAACTTGCTGTCTGACAGGGGGACAAGGGCGCCCAGCGCCTTTGTCCCAGGGACCAGGGTGCCCAGCACCCCTATCCTGGCAGGACCAGGGCGCCCCACGCCCCTGTCCTAGTCTTCTACTCTGAAACTTGGTGTATGGTTCGGTCTCCGTCTGCTTCTTCCGGATCTGCAACTTGCGACGTCATCTGAATCCCGAAATCTGCACTTATATCTGAAAAGGTGTTTTGGGCGGCTATATAGGGTTTTGCCTTAGTCAAACCCTCTCTTTGGTGATTTCCACCTCCACGGATAGCCAAGTTGTATTGTAAAAGTAATGTGTGTGCAGATCTTGTGTGTGTGCAAGATCCTAAAATGCAAGTAAGCAAACTAGAGCAACCTAGAAAGTAAACCCTAATTGCTTGTAAATGATAATGTAAATGCTCCAAATCAAGATGCAAAGTGATCTAAAGCATGTATGCAAGTGATATAATGAAGCTTATGCAAAGACATGAAAACAATATGAAATCATACCCAACCCCAAGGGAGGGGTACAAGCCAATCTTCAGTCGGCGATCCCCTATTGCTCTTCAATGTCTTCCAAGCCCTAAGTGGATGAATGAAATTGATGAATGCTTGATGGATGAATGTTGAATTTTGCTGAAGTCTTTAAAGATCTGCTCTTTTGCTGCATATGAGGTTCCTGAAACCAAAAATTGGATCCTTTCAAATGAAGAAAGAGAGCTCTTATGTATGAAATCCTAGATCTTAATTCCAACTTTTGGCCAACCTAGAGATTGAATCTCCCGCCAATTTCTTGGGGTTAAGCTTTATTTTATGATTGGATCGCGCTACTAAAATTTCGGGAAAAATATCCGGTACCGTGTGCACTTCGGGCGCCACGGTCCCGACAACTTTTCACCAAATTTTCAGGGCCGTCGGATATGATGATTTTAGAGCGAATCCCGAAGTTACAGGTGATTTCGAGATGTTTTGACCCCCGAAATCAAGCCCCCAAGCTCAGAATAGGACCTAATTAGGGTTTTTGATTAAATGATGTATTGGAGGAATAAAATAAAAGGGGCACACTTTAATGAAAAGGGCCTGACTTTATGATGTGGAAAATGATGAAATAGAACCTTAGACCTAATTAATTTGATTAATTAAGTGCTAAGGGGGAAATGCAATGCAAAATGCCAAATGCGCCAAGGCGGGTGCTAAACTAGGTGTGAAATTGTACTGCTTTAGCAAGTGCGTACAATTTATGACGTTACATATTGTAGCGTCCTAAAATTGCGACACTTGCAATTTCGACTGCATTTGGGTCTTCACGATGGCGACGCAACACTGAACCTGAATGGAGACCCCGAAACTTGCTCACGACACCAAAAACTGCATTTTTCCAGCACCCTGGCCTGATCCTCCTTGCACCCTGCTGTCCCGGGAGGTGGGACCAGAGCGCCCAGCGCCCAGCACCCTGGTCCCCCAGGACCATGGCACCCAGCGCCCTGGTCCCTGGCCCTATTTTGGGTCCGGTCTCCTATGGGACTTCGGGCCTTTTTGTTTGCAAATTGGAAAATAACATTTCCTGGTCGGCCTAAGGTCGGGAAAATCAGTCTTTTAACCCTAATTGGCAAGTATATAAACTACTTTTCCTCTCTCATTTTGGAGAGGATGAAAAAAGGTGGAAAACGATATTCAAACATTCAAGCATTCAAGCATTCAAGCATTCCTTCAAGCAATTGATCATTCTAAGTCTCCATTCAAGGCTAAGTGTTGCATTCAAGACAAGGATTCAACCATTGAAGAGGAGATCACTTACAACACATTACATGCTACAACATACAACAAACAACAACATCTATACCTTCGCATATAAGGATACAAACATCCTTACAACAAGGTATTAGTACTTGTTTTACATTACATTTACAACATTTCTCATTTCTTGGTTAATTCCAAAACCGGGGTTTGACCTAAGGGCAAACCCCTAATCCCTAACCCCCCAATCGTCTTCGCTTTTCTATGTGTAGGTTGCAGGTACGCAGCTGAAATTGAAGATCTGGAATCCTTGCGCAGAGACGAACAGATCCCCCTTCGTTTCGCGGATTTTTCGGAGGACCGTGTGCACGCCGGGCGCCATCGTCCCGTCAACTTTTGCTCAAATTTGCAGGACAGCGTCGTCTCGACATTTTATTGCTAATTCCAAGTCCGCAGCTTCATCCTATATCCCTAACTCAGTTTATAAGCAAATCTTTCTCACTTTCTATGCATTCCTAGTTCAATCTTTCCATCTACATTCTTTACAAAAGAGGGTATCCTTGCTATCACAACCCTTGAAACTCATATAGAATCCAATCTTGCATTGCGTGGGATTGGATCTTGTGGGTTTCAACCCCTCTTTTGAATGTAAAGTCCCTCCTAAGTGAAAACCATCAACCCTAGTGACTCTCCCTTCTCCCTCCTCGGAGTTGGGGAGGGGAGAACAACTAGGGTTCGATTTTTCCGCTTTACACATATATCAGTCGCACATTGGTAGGATATGAGCTAAACTACACACCAATTGAGCGTGCATGTCTCGTCGTGGTCTTTGCTTCAAAAAAATTATGACATTACATGCTCACTCATAAGACCAAGTTGGTTGCAAGGATAGACCCATTGAAATACCTTCTCAATAAAGGAACACTTATTGGGCGACTGGCCAAATGGGTGATGATCCTGAGTGAATTAGACATTGAGTATGTGGACAGAAAAACAATAAAAGGACAAGCCATTGCAGATCAATTAGCAGATCCTCCCATGATAGATGATGTTCCTCTAAGTTCAGAATTTCCAGATGAATCCATTTTAACAATGTCACATGCAAAGCCATGGCAACTGTACTTTGACGGCTCATACACACAACATGGGGCAGGAGCTGGCATCCTCTTTATAACTCCTCAAGGGGATTCTATACCAAAATAATACCGCTTATCATTTCCTTGCACTAACAATATAGCAGAATATGAGGCATTAACAACTGGATTACGGATCGCAGTTCAGTGGAAGATCCAGGAACTTCGTGTTTTTGGGGACTCTCAACTTGTAATCCTTCAAGCAACTGATGATTACCAAACAAAAGATAAAAAATTAATGCCTTATAAACAAATGGTGGATGACCTGAAACAACATTTCACAAAGATAGACTTTGAGCAGATACCAAGAGAGCAGAATCGAGCCGCAGATGCCATGGCTACAATTGCTTCACTAATTGATCTACCTCCAAATGAGACCCGCTATGAGTTCTTGGTGGATAACCTTTTGATTCCTTCATATGAAATCATTCCTACTGAGATGATATGTGTGGTCGGTCCCGAGTCCCAGTTATATGGTTCCATTTTCACATACCTTCGTGACAATACCCTACCTCCTAATCTATCAAATAACCAACGTCGCACTTTCATTCGCTAGTCCTCTCGATACGTCATTTTAGCTGATATCTTATATCGGCAAGGTCTAGATGGCACTCTTCTTAGATGTTTAGAAAGCAATGAAGCTCAGATTGCGTTATGTGAAGTGCATGAAGGGATATGTGGTCCACATGCTAGTGGTCCTACCTTGGCCAAGAAACTCATCAGGACTGGATATTACTGGCCCAATATGGAAAAGGACTCATATTAGTTTGTCAAGAAATGTAAGCAATGTCAAATTCATGGAGACCTCATACATGCGCTAGCACAAGAACTTCAACCAATTGTGTCTCCTCAGCCCTTTTGTCAGTGGGGACTCGATCTCATAGGCAAGATTCACCCTCCTTCTTCCAATGGTCATAAATTCATTATCACTGCCACAGAGTATTTCACAAAATGGATTGAAGTCGTGCCTCTCACACAAGTCACTAGAAAATAGATTGCTACGTTCATCCTCAACTATATCATTTGCCGATACGGTATTCCTGTTTCCATTATCACTGATAACGGGCATCCCTTCAAAAATCAGGATGTTCGTGAACTCTGTGACCGCTTCCATATTTCCCATCGTTTCTCCACACCATATTACCCCCAAGGTAACGGTCAAGCTGAGGCGTCTAATAAAACAATCCTTAAAATCCTAAAGAAGACAGTCGACGATGTTGGCCATAATTGGCATATCCAACTTAATCCTGCACTTTGGGCTTACTGCACAAGTGTCCGCACACCTATAGGGGCTACACCCTATTCACTTGTCTACGACACTGAAGCCATCTTGCCTATTGAGGTCGAGCTACCCTCTTTGCGGGTCTCTTTGCAAAACATTATCAGTGATGAAGACTATAGGGTCTCTCGCTTACAAGAACTGGAACTACTGGATGAATGAAGACAAACTGCTTTTAATCATCTCAAGGCTTACCAACAACGAATGAGTCGCAACTACAATCACAAGGTCAAGCCTTGCACATTTGAGGTAGGTGATTTGGTTCTCATAGAAAACCCCAAAAATCAGCAAGACAGAGAGAAGAAGGGCAAGTTTGAACCAAATTGGCTTGGTCCTTACATCATCACAACAACATATGGATCTGGTGCATATCAGCTCTCAACTACAAAAGGTGAACCCTTGGAGGATCCTATCAATAGCATGCACCTTCGCAGGTTCTACACATAGCTCTTTGGAATATCCTAATTCAAAAATACAAAAAAAAAATAAAAAAATTCAAAAATACAAAAAAAATTATAAAACAAAAAAATCGTTACTTGGTGAAAACCTGGCAAACAGGCGCCCTGTGACACAAAAAAAAATTGAAAAATCAAAAAAAGTAAAGAGAAATAATTTCGTCCAACGGTGAAAACCACTTCGGTGGTGCCCTGGGCAAGTACCATGGTGAAAACTGAGTCACCAACTCCATGTGTAGAGACATTGCTCCTCCCTCCTTCAGGATTCTCTTTCATCACTTCACTTTGCATACACTCATGACCAATTCATCCATAATAAACTTACCCATTCCCATCATGGCTTGTTATTGATCTACCCAAGATTGGTTAGCCATTCATAATAAACCTCCATTTTCACCTCCCTTTCCATCCATAATAAATCAGATCCTATCTGTGGCTAAGGCAAATCCCACGTCTAGTGATGGGTATGGAACTGAGAACATCACATGTTTCGAGGAGTACAGTTTCTTCCAGCTTCCTTCAGTCTATCCACGCACAATCCGCAATAAAGCAACATTTGCATCACAGATCCGCAATAAATTTTCATCTTCTCCACAATAAAGTATCAGTTTCATGGATTCAGTCAGTTTCAAATGAGACACAACAGCAATAATGGGCTTCAACAAATCAAATCTTTCAACAGACTCAGACAACATATGGTTCAGTGCTATCTATCCTTTCTGTGAAAGTAAACATTGTGACCACAATCAAATAAGACTTATACAAGTGACAAGAGACACTAAATTTGAGGACTACAGTGGATGTTGGTGTCGAGTCTTGGTTTTCTTTTGATTTCATCTTTTTTGGTGACATGTCTTTTAGCTTTTCCAGGATGTCTCTGACTAGAGATGTTATCTCTAGGATGTCTTTGACTAGAAAGGCGAGGATGGGGTTCGTCACCTATTTGTATTTGTTGTTTGTGGATTGTCTCTTAGTAATGCTATGACTTGTCCAAGGATATGAGGACACTATGAGTCTAGTATGAACTGGGGCATTCCTTGTTTGTGACTGTCTTATCTCCATGCAAACAGGTATAATGACTTTCTGGGTCGAACATATGCCTCGATTGTCATAACCTACTTGCCATAATAAAGCTCAATGATGATAACGCACAAGAAGCTCCTTTCACTTTCATATCTTCTGTCTTCCATCCCCCTTTCTTGATTGACCTCCATCGTCCTTCTCGAGTCCGCGTAGCCTGCTATCACATGACTGAGTATAATGACACACCAAAAATATTTGCATTTCATGTAGTTGCACCTGCATTACCACATATAAGCATTTCATACATACATATAGATATCACAACTGCATCACATCCTGCACACAACACATATTAGCACATTTTACATTTGCATTATCATATTCATCTGCATTACATACATTCACATTTGCATCATGCATACACATGTAAAACATAAAAGAACAAAAAAACCAATATATTGCATGGCATCATATACATATTTGCATCCATATCATAAGCATCACATAAGAAAATCTAATCACATAGGTACATATGCATATAGCTGCCGCAAAGACAAATCATCTCATATATATAATCATAAGTGTCATGATACAATGATGTCAAAATCATATGGCTACAATCACCCGAAGGTGTCTACATCATCATACAAAAATGGTACAATACTGATACATAGGGAGCCCTCTATGGCTATGATGAACTCCCTCCCTCGGAGCCGCCTGGCCTCGATGGAATTTGAGCCCCTGAAGGACCTGCCCCAGGATCATCCCTCTTGTCCCCTCTATCTGGTGGTGGTAGAGGACCCATGACCCCACCACTAGATGCCTGTCTCCTCCGGCTCCCTCCCATAGCTGTCGCTGTCCGCGATGGTCTATGGAAGCTCCTCGCCCGCTGATCCACTGGCACTGCACCATGATAGAGATCTCGCCAATAACCAATCTCCTCCCCTGCCCGCAGGACATAAGCATATCCGGCCCCTGTGTCCTCTGCTGCCTGCCTCCCAGCCCTCAGTGGTATCTCAGCCTCTATGTAGCACTGAATGGCCTGGTCTCACTCCTGCTCAGTATCTCTGAGCTTCCTCTTGAGCCTATCCCTCTCCCTCTCCAACTCCTGGATCTCATCTACCTGTCCCTGGCAGATCTCCCTCAACTTTGTCAGCTCATCCTCCTCTGCATCAGCCCCTTGTGGCTCTGCCTATGGCTCCCCCTGTATGGGTGCCTGCCCCTGTGCCTGTGCCTGTACCTGTACTAGTGCCTATACTGGTACCTGTCCCTTTATCTGTCTCTGTACCTGTCCCTGTACCTGCACCTGTCTGGGACCCTGTGCTGCTGGCACCTGTAGCGGCAATCCACCGCGACCCCTCACCACCCGAGCCTGCCTATCCTCTCCACCCTCCCTCCGCAGTGCAACCCTCCTCTCTCCAACTGCTCCCCTCCTCCTTCGTCAGCCTCTGCCCCCATTAGCTCCATCATCATCATCATCCCCACCACCATCTCCCTCTAATAGCTCTCCCGGATCCGTCAGTCGTGGGAGTGGATGCTCGACCCAGTATGCTATGTACTCGGCATCCATGCTGACATCCTCGATCTCTAGCCACATGTCCCAGGGTAGGGGCATCATCTCTACCAGCTGCGTAATAGCCTGATCATATGATAATAGGGGTCCAAACTGTGCCTGATCTCTCACAGTCCATGCATACATGCCTGAACCCCATGGCATCCGCTGAATCCTGCCAAACTGCCTGCCAACCCTGTCCACTAGCTGCCTCTCCAGCACATAGGGCATCCGCCCAATCAGGTACCTACTCTGGAAGGTGTAGGGAAGCTCTACAACATCGTCCTCCCACTGATCACATCCCAGGTATGGCCTCCATATGACCACATCAATGTCATCAATCACCCGCCGCTAGTGCTCTAACCTGCCAATCCGTGGCTGCGACGTGATCATGTTGTATAAGTGAACAAAACTGCGTCCGTGACCTCTACCTCTGAAGTGTATCGGTCTCGTCACTGGCAGATGCTCATAAGCCCACACCTGCAATAATGTCACCCCGCAGCCCAATCCCACTGATCCGTGGTATACAAACTGATGCAACTCGTAGTAGAGGTGTGCCAGCACACATGGTCCCCAAGCATATCTGGTGTGCTGTGTCACCAGTGTCTCCAATGCTCCTCCCTAGCCCACAGCCAACCCTCATGTCGCTCTGTCAGGACACAGGAACCCACTGATCGTTCCTCCTATCACTGTTGGCAGTGCCAATCCTGTAGTAGTCATAGTGTCCCAAGCCACATGCCCTGCCCTCATCTCCAGCCCTAGGTCCTGGAATACTTGTCTCAGGGCCTCCCTATCTCCATCTCGATAATACGGGATTAGCTCCCCGTTGATCGGTATCCTCATAATCTTATATACATCCTCGAGGGTGACTGTCATCTCCCCCATCGGCAAATGGAACGTGCATGTCTCAGAGTGCCATCTCTCTGCCAGTGCAGTCAGCAGTCCCATGTTCGCCCAAAACTCAGGCACATATAACACATGTCTCAATCCCATAGCCTCGATTGCAGCTTGCTCCTCGGCTGTCAGCTCAGGTCGCAACCTCTGAGTCGATGGGAATCTCTCCCGTGACTCCAGCATAGGCAAATACTCCTACAGTCAAGCAAATCAATCATGTCACTCATCGTGGCATTCCCTGTTTATCACAAAATGCTACTTTTTATCTAAATGCATATGGCATTCTATCCTAGTGACACTCACTGTTCATCACAAAGTGTTGCTTCTATCCTAGTGGTACTCCCTGTTCATCACAAAGTACTACGTGTTTTGCACTCCCTATTCATCACAAAGTGCTGCTCACATTTGCACTCACTGTTCATCACAAAGTGCTGCTCATATTTTAGTACTCCCCGTTCATCACAAAGTACTATATCTTGGTACTCACTGTTCATCACAAAGTGCCTTGATCTATCTTATCCTAGGGCCTATGCTTGAGTGAATCCTCTTGAGTAGTTTCCTAATTGGCAACGTATGTTCTATCACAGAATTGTCAATCCTAGCCCTATTTGTTATCCTAGTCTTCCCTAGAGGACCTGCTTGAGTGTATCCTCTCAGCAGCTTATCCAATCGACAACGTATGTTCATCACAGAACTACCGATTTGACCTAGAAGACACAAATTCACATTTTTGGACACAAACGTGCTTTCATGACATAAATGCTCTTTTAGACCACATAAACGCGCTTGGCACCAACGTAGACGTGCCTACACGTTTTTGACATTTTTTGGACCCTATTCTAAGCGCATTTATTGCCCTATCTACCATGCATTAATGACAACAATAAATGCATCAAAGTACAAGGAGGTTTTGTGGTACTTACCGACTCTCCTGCCTCTGCTGGCCTCTGAAATCGGCGAATGCGGTTGAATCTGTGAACCAAAGCCATCGCTGCTGACTGTTGCTGCTCTATTTTCGCTCTGCACTCTGCTCTCATGGATGTGTAGATGACAATGAGGATGTATTTTCCCCCGTGGTCTATCTTATAGACTACCCCTAGCCCTCATTTCCCGTGTCAGTCTTCTTTATCCCGTGACTCTGTCACTTTATCCGGTCAGTCCATTCTAGCCTTTCTTTCTTATCGAGAGATTGTCTGTGATCTTTCCAGACATTTTCATCCAATCTCTCGAGGGGGCATATCATTCCCATCCTGGGGCAACTCTGTATCAGTTCATATTATCTTCTTTGAAACAACGCGACAAGCCGCATTGTCTCAAAGAGGGGCAAAATGTAGACACCTAAAATTGTCATGTCTAATTAAATAAATATTTTATTTATTTAATTACTTTAGCCTAATTCTTCTATTAATTAAATAAATATCTTTATTTATTTAATTAATTCATTTATCCTCTTCTAGCCTTATTTCTCATTTAAATAAATATATTTATTTATTTAAATTATCCTTTTCCTAAATTAAATAAATATTTTATTTATTTAATTATCCCACTTCTTCTATTAATTAAATAAATCTTTATTTATTTAATTAATTCATTAACCTTTTCTACCCATGACACATGCCATTCATCTCTTAATTCCTACACTACCTACCCCTTTCATTATTTTATTATTTCTTTTACCTACCCTCTAATCATAGCCGACCTCTTTTACACCTCTCAATCTTATCCCTCCATTTCATATAGTGTCTTCTATATAAGGAGATGCTTCCTTCATTATCAAACCCTAATGAATGATCTTAAGGACTTGACTACACTACAATCCTACTTGCAACCACATTCCGTTCTTTGTTGAGCTCTTGTGCACATAAAATCTGAGAGCAAATATATCAAGCAAGATCAATGGAGATAGGAAGAATGAAGATCCAAACCCTATTGGACATGTGATGGTATAATCTTTGTGATTTCACTTGATTTGCATTGTCTTAGGTAATCTTCATATGTTATGGTGGATCTTTGTTGTTGTTAGGCTAGGGTTTTGTGGTTGAATTCATTTAGCCTTTCAATATTGTTATTATTGTTATCCATTTTCACCATATACACCTTCATCTAGTGTATCCTCTTCCACCACTCCAAGACCTGGACATTTTGAGTCTTTATCCATGGCACGTGGTGAAGACAAGATGAAATACCATGTTCTCTTTGCATCAACACATTCTCAGTCCTCCAAGTGGACTCTAGATTTAGGAGCTTCACACCATATGACATCATCAGAGTGTAGGTTCTCTTCTTTTGAGCATCATGCATTTCCATAGATTTTGATGTGTAATGACACTTACATGAATGTAAATGGGAGTGGTTCTATTGAGGTTGATAGTGGCATATTCAATATTGTTCTTTATGTCCTAGTATTATCTTCCAACCTTCTTTCTATCTACCAGATTACTCATAGGGGGATAGGAAAGACAGTTGAGTTCACCCTTAATTTAGTGCTTATTAGAGATTTACATAGTAGAGAGCTTGTTATAGTTGGAAATGTTCATCATACAACACAATTGTATGAGTTCTCATATTTTTCTTCCATTGAGCATGCATTTGGTCCTATCTCTTATGCATCGAGAGTACACCATAAATATGAGGAGAGGTTTGGTCACTTGAACCTATGTGTGCTTTAGTCATCTTTAGTGGTCCCTTAGACTTATGTTGATTCTCCTTTGCCTCCTGCTTCTTCCTAGATAAGTTCAATTTAGTAGGTTGATTGTTCCATTCTAGTTTCAGCAGAGTGGGATGAGTACTTGCCAGATATTGCAGGGTTATTTAATACATCACACACTCCAGACATTGGGTACATGAGTGAGGATATTTAATTCATCCTTGATGGTAGTTTGAGAATTCATGCCATCCCATCTTTAGTGCCTTTAGAGGTTTTTCAACAAGTATCTTCACAACAATTTGGATTTGCTTCAATTGATTTGGCACGTTTTGATTCAAACAATTGGATAGTTGAGTAGTTTTCCATGGCACACATCATGATACTTTTCCTTCCATCTCCTTCCATGAAGTTGTTTCAACATTGGCCACTTGATTTGTTTCTTTCTAAGGGGAGGAACGTGGTTTTCCGCTTTTGGATCTTCATCAATATTCATCCTTTAGTCTTCATCTTTGGCATTGGAGTTCTTCATTATGGGGGTGTATATATTGTCTCTTCTTTTCTCTCCTGTGGAGGGAATATTGATTGTACTTATGTGACTAATTTAGTATTTGGGGGGCCACTTGAAGTCCTTCCTCTTAGTCACATGTAGTACCTTTTTCATGGAGTGCATCTCTCACTTTTGGAGAGGGGTTTTTTTCCCAAGTGATTTTTCTCCTTTTCTCCGCTTAGAGAGAATTCATTGGTTTGTACATGGGTACCTAATCATGCCTTTTGTTGTTGGGACCCATTTCTACCTTCATGCATTTAAAGTTTTTCTACTCACCTTAAGTTTCACTTAAGGGGGTGTGTTAGAGCATATTTTGTTATTAGTTGCTTTTTTACAACTAGTTATGCTTTTTTGCTTAAGTTCCCTTGGGATATTATTTTAGTTGTGCACCTAGTATAGCTTTTATGCATCTAGTCGAGCTTTATTTACCTCATCATGCTTGCACTTTAGTTCTCCTAAATTTAGCTATGCACTTTCTTTATAAGCACCTTGTTGTACAATTGTCATTCATTTTGTACTCTTTGCTTTTGAGTAATATAGCATTCATCTGTGCATCTCTATTTTTTTGAAGGTGTTCTTGTTTGTTGGTTTGATCTTGCAGGTCCTTGTGTTACAAAATTCAATGGTGTCTAGGTTTGATCCCAACAGACCTGTACAAATAAAGGCAATAGAGTGACATGATGTAGATTCTAGAGGAAGTGGTAGCCCACATGATGAAGCTTGGAAAACACTTGAATGATAATATTAGATTAATTGATTCTTTCAAGAAGAAGGTGATGCCTAACATTGAAGATGAACAAGGTCAAACTAAAAACTTGGAGTAGTGGAAGGGATAGTTTGACAACATCAACCCTAAAACTTGTATCCGCTATATGTGTGAATGATGAATTGAATATGACTATGTTCAACACTAAATTGGATGAAATTTATGCCCCATATATAATTTTTTAGGGTTTCAACAAAGAAAATAGGGCAATTTTGGATGCAAAATATGCATTACATAATGAGAAAATCATTAAGATTCAAGAATTCTAATGGCCACCCAAGAATATGCATGTGTTATGAGAGTAGTAATATGGATATTAAGAACATTTATATTTCAATGGGTCATCAGGTTTCAACAAATGAGATCCAACTCAACAAGTGATTTGACTTTGGCAGTGTGAAGGCGATACCACATTTTTGGTCGAAGTATTAGATTCAATCATTAGGATTAGAGCACTTCATCGATAGGATGCGATCCTTAATATTTTAAAAAAGTAAAATCTTAAATTGTAAATGCCACAAGTTCCCAAGTATAGTTTATAATTTAAAAGTCAAATATTTAACAAAAAGCTATTATTAGGTCCTAAGACGACATGTTTTGCCTTTTCTACAAAAGGAACTTCTAATATTCTAGAAGGGATAAAAAAATTCTGTTTAAGATGGGATCTAGTTGAAAGTGTTGTGATTTTTAGAAATAATCAATAAGGTGATTGTTTAAAGTTAGTAAAAATATTTTGTATGTAAGTGGAACACTTTGTATGACAATTTTTCTGTTAAGATCGAAGCTAACATGAAAAAAACTTTATGTGTGTGTTCTCTACAATTGTCTCCTTGAATGAATGCCTTTTCATTTTAAGTAAAGAGATCAAGGGTTTCCAAGCTTATATATATAAATTTTCTATATGGTGTTTATTGATTCTATTCAAGTAATATATTGAACACGATTTAAGTAAGATATGGAGGAAAGTGTGTTGTGTTGAAATATTTCTATGCAGAGTTGCATATAATACCCTTTCTTGAAACTATAATTGTAAGGTAGTCATAAGTTAAAATCCTTCGAGTATGAAGTTTTGACTCTGTAGCCCTAGATAGGCACTGATATGGGAGTATTCTTGATCCAAGACATAGGTTCTAAAATCCTAAAAATACAAAATAAATTATATATTTTTCAATGTATTTAAGTTATTCCATGTTCTCAAGGTGTTGGAATGAAGATGCTATTAAGGATTTAGCTAATATGGTAAAAGGATCCCATAATTATAATTGAAAGAATGTTTGCTCATGTTGATCAATTGGTTCCACCCAAAGAGCAAAGGCACATGCTTAAAAGAGATCTTGGTGCTCCAATTAAGCCCTATGTTAGAGCTCAAAGTGAGAAGCTAGAGGAACAATCTCAAGTTATTGTTTCTCGTGAGGAGCAACATATTAAAAGACAAAAGATAGTTGATCCAAAGAAGAAAGGGAAAACCATTGTGATCATTGACATGGAGGATGTAGCAGAAGAAGCTATAGGACAAGAGGATTTAGAGCCTAAATCTTCACCTTCAAAAGTAATTGTGTCAATTTTTCCTGCAAGCAAGAGAGATAAAAACCTCAAGGTTTCCATGAATAACACAAATGATATTAGAGCCTTTGCCTGTTATCAATTTTCACCAGATGATGATTTTGTGAAGACGCGAGAATTCAAGGACTTTGTGATGAGGGTCAGAAGGGATGAGTATCAAAGAAGGGTTAACGAGGAGATGAATACGATTAATACTTCTCAATGTGAATAAGTGACAAATAAAATATTACCACAAATTAATTTCAAAGTTGTTAATATTATTACTGAGTAAAGAAGGAGGATGGTGCAGGAGAGCAAATTATTGTTGCTTTCAAATAGAGATATGACCACTACAATGAATTTTGATACCACAAGGAAACAAAATAAAAAAAGTGTATAACACTAAGAAGAAAGCAGTTAAATCCTTCTTAAGGTTGGAGTTTAACCCTAGTTTTGAAACATTGGCAATATGGCTCTTGGCCCCAAATATTGACAAGCCAAATGTTATTAGTAGGGTTGAAGAGCTAGGAGGAGATGCAATCATAAAGAGGGTGTTAGATACCCCTACTCCACAAGTTGCATCATTGGTAGTGAACACTACTCTGTTTAGTGAGGTCACAGTTAATAAATTATAGGTAGACCATGATAAATTAAAGTATAAGTATATGTTGGTGATGATTAAAAACAATCAATTAGAATCTAGAGAATTGGCATCAATAAGTGCATCCGTGCCTATCATCTCAAGCCCTTAAACCTCTGTAGAAGCATTACCATTAGACAAAGAAGGATTACTCTCTAAACAAAAGGAGTTGGAAGATTAGATTAAAGGAATTAAGGAAGACAACATGTAGATCATAAGTGAGGTGGTGATAGATTTGATTAACCATAGGCTATCCAAAATAATTGGCAAGGTAGACGATACATACAAAGCATATGCTGATTTTATGCATGCTTAGCCAAGCATGAATTATATTTTTATAATGCCAAATAAATATAAGATAATAGGATTCTAAGGACTTTATTAATAACACAAATTGCCAAGGTGTCTAGTTTTGATCCTAATAGACCTGTACAAATAAAGACAATTAGTGACATGATGAAGAATTTAGAGGAAGTGGTGGCCCACATGATGAAGCTTGACAAATAATCGAAGGACAAGATTAGATTAATTGATTCATTCACAAAGAAAGTGATGCTTGGCAGCAAAGATGAACAAGGTTAAGCTAAAATCTTGGAGTAGTGGAAGGGAGAATTTGACATCAACCCTAATCTTTTATCCCCTGTATGTGTAGATGATGGATTGAATATGAGTATGTTCAACACTACATTGGATGAAATTTATGCCCCATATGTAATTTTTTACGGTTTCAACAAAGAAACTAGGGCAATTTTGGATGCAAAATGTGTTGGACATAATGAGAAAATCAATAAGATTCAAGAATTCCACTAGCCATCTGAGTATATGTATGTGTCATTAGAGTAGAAATATGGATATTAAGCACATTTGTATTTCAATGGGTCATTAGGTTTCAATAGATGAGATCCGACTTAGTAGGTGATATGATTTTGGCAGTTTGAAGGTGATACCACATTTTTGGTCCAAGTAGGAGATTCAATCATTAGGATTAGAGCACTTCATAGATAACACGTGATCCTTAATATTTTTTAAATACACAATCTTATATTGTAATGGGCACAAGTTCCCAAGTATAGTTTGTAAATAAAAAGTTAGATATTTAACAAGAAGTTGTTATTAGGTCCTAAGACGACATGTTTTGCCTTTTCTATAAAAGGAACTTGTAATATTGTAGAAGGGATCATTTATTTAGTTTATGATGAGATCTAGTTGAAAGTTTTGTGATTTAAAAAAATATTCAATAAGAAAGGTGATTGTTCAATGTTGGTAAACAATTTTTGCATGCAAGTGGAACACTTTGTATGACAAATATTCTATTCAGATTGACGCTAACATGAAAAACACTTTATGTTGGTGTTCTCTACAATTGTCCCCTTGAATGCATGGTTATTCCTTTTAAGTGAAGAAATCATGGGTTTCTAAGCTTATCTATATACATTTGCTTTACGGTGTAGCTTGTTTGTTGCTTCTATTCAAGTAATAGATTAAACATGCTTTAAGTAAGATATGGAGGAATGCGTGTTGTGTTGAAAGATTGTCATGTAGAGTTGCAAATAATACTCTTTATTGGAATTATCATTATAAGGATGTGATAAGTTAAAATCCTCGAGTATGAAGTTTTGATATCAGAAAACGACAGTTGCATGTGATAGTTTGACTCTGTAGCCCTAGATAGGCATTGATCTAAGAGTATTCTTGATCCAAGACCTAGGTTCTAAAGCCCTAAAAATATAAAACAATTTATATATTTTTTAATGTATTCAAGTTGTTCCATGTTCTTAAGGTGCTAGAATGAAGATGTTATTAAGGATCTAGCTAATATGATAAAGGATCATTCAAGCCTTTAAAAAGTTGTGAGAACATTTATGCTTTGATTAATATCTCAAGATCCTAGGACTATTATTTCACATATTGTAATAAGGACTACTCCCTATGTTTAGCAGAACCTAAAGTAGAGAGAAGAACAAATTCTCGTCTCTTGTTCTTTGGTCATTGATCTGAGAGTCTCAAGGACTAAAGACAACTTTATAGAGATACTCAATTAATCATTTAGAAACACTAACACAATCATTTCAAGCAACAATATGCAAAATCTAATATTGAAATTTACGATCCAATTCTTAACTACTTCCACACACAAAAAAATACATTGACTTTCAACATTATGAAAGATCTAAACACTTTCTAACATTCTATTTACATTTGTCAATCTCAACTCACATAATTATCAAATCTAATTATTACATTATTTATTTGCCACTTATTAAACTTTTAATTAATTAATCTACATTATTTTTAAAATTTACTTTCTTCCCCCATTCATTTCTTTAAAAAAAATTTGAGAATTTTAAAATAAAACTAACAAGTTTTCAATTAATTTAACCTAATAGCACTTGCAATCCTCAATTCAATCTTTTAAACCATATTTCCTTTAATCATATAACTCAAACAAGCATCTAGCCAACTAATATTAATATTTATATAATTATAAAAATCCTTTTTCAAATAAACAAATGTTAATTATAAAAAGCCAATCAAGTTTGACTTTAAATAAGAGGCAAATTAAAAGGAAAAAAACAAATTATCAACAAAAAGACACCAAGGAGCCACGTAAATAAATTAAAAAAAAACAATTTTTTTTCAATTATTTACTCTATAAAGCCGTTTATTAAGCTTCCCATCATGATGGCAACCATACACTTATTATTATTAGAATTATCTTGTGAAACCACATGGTCTCAATTTTGAGTGGAGCTTATAAATGAATTTTAATTTAAAAAAAAAATAATTAAAAAATTCTGAATTTTTTTGGTAGAATTATATATTTTTATTTTGGCCGGAGAGCATAGGGAAGGCGGTTAGAAATTTAGACTTTCCCATATTATCAAACAAACAAAAAAATTTGACTGTACTTGTTTAACCTCGTGGAAACTTCACCAAATGCTAATCTAATCTAAAATTTTTAATATCAAACATTTAATTTAATGGTCATGATGGGAGGATTTTCTTCTTCGCTTCCTTTGCTTTTCTTTTTCTATGGTGGTGGTTAATAATAATAGTAGACAGGGTTTGGAGGAAGAGGCACCAGCAGCAATGCTTTGAGCCTGAGGGGATTCGAACCAGGTACCTATTCGTGTCTATTTTTATCCTAAATGATGTTATGTATTGTGTTTAGGCATCTTATGTGTGTAAAAGTGCGGTCTTAGATCAAAGTTGCTATTTTTGGGGGCTTGATTTGATTATTTATTTGTTTGCCCTTTTTCATTTTCGGGTGGTTTTGGGGGATTTGAACCCTGGATTTGCCTACTGTGTAATGCCCATTTGGTTCCCTACAGGGTCCTGTTGAAGTTGAAGCCATCTTCTATGGGTCAAAGGTAACACCATGGTAAGCTTGAGTTAACCCGGTTGACTGATGCCTGGATTTCGTGCTTTTGCCCCTATACGTCTGGTTTTC
Organism: Cryptomeria japonica; assembly: GCF_030272615.1. Taxonomy (NCBI): domain Eukaryota; kingdom Viridiplantae; phylum Streptophyta; class Pinopsida; order Cupressales; family Cupressaceae; genus Cryptomeria; species Cryptomeria japonica. Next base: position 665,500,210 of record NC_081406.1, on the reverse strand, counting down.
TTGTGGGTTTGTGAAAGGCCTTGATGGGATTTGAAATCATGACCTGTGGTTTGTTAAATGGAAGATTTTTTTTTTAAATACCTTTCGTGGCGGTGGTCGGAAACCTTCGTTGATGATTGTGAATTTGAGATTTTGTTATTTAAGATGAATAGATCTGTGTTTTTTCTGGACTGATGTGTGCAATGCATAGGCAGTTGAGTCAAAATTTGATGTAAGCTGAGTGGGTGTTGTTTTTTTTTTCGTTTAATTTGTGCTAAATTTTATGACTTTTCATCACTGGCATATCGTTAATCTTGTTCACCATTTACTGTGAACATTTTTTTTTGTAGCCAAATTTGAGTCTGATGTGGAATTGGATCAGGTGAGTGACTTATCATTAACTGGCATATCATTGTTCCCGGTTACCAGTTACTGTGGACAATTTTCTGGCATCCAAATTTGAATCTAATGTGGAATTGGATTACATTGATTGGTCATTGGGAAGCTTGTGCAATTATTTCGCTCACTGAATTTTTCCATATCTGGGTGGGTTTTCTATTGTATAGTGATATGGATTAGAGTGATGCCATACCATTCTATTCTATTGACAGAACTGATGGTCAAATAATTCAAGTGCTTTCTCACCAGCTTCTGAAGTTGGAGAATTGCTGCCTTCTCTTTACACTCCTAAATTCTGATTCAGTGCTTATATATGCCCAATTTTCATTGGCAACATTATACCATATTATAGTGTACTTTATTTTACAAGCTGATGTTCTTTTAAAGTATATAGTTGAGGGTATTGGGAGTTGTTGGTAGAGCTGGGGTGATTTTTCTCAGTCATTTTGATTCCCTGGAGAATTGTGAATTTCTCTGCAGCCGTGCATTAATTGTGGGTCGTAATCAGTCTGGGTTAGCATTTGGGTTCTGAACTTCTACCAGAAGTCAAACCAGTTTTGATTTAACTGGTCAACCTTGAGTAATAATATTGTACTATGTAGAGTGCATTTGGACCATGTTTTTGGCTATCTACAAGGTAATTTCCTTTTCATTATGGATGGTACCTCATCATCAATTAGTATCTGGTAAGAATTGCTGCATGTTTTGTTGCATCTTCTGCTGACAATTTTAAAGGATATAGAAGTTCTTGGCTTTTGGGGTATTTTTTGTAAGTAGATTTATCACGTCAATGTTTATCAATTCAATTTTGCACTTAAACTAATTTATTTGTATATTTTAGCCTACATGTTTTTGAAGCCAAAGATCACATTAATTGCTATCTTATTTAATAATATAATATCAAAGTTATGGTAGGATTTAAACCATATGCTATAAGAAGTCACTGGTAGCATATTATCTGCCAGTGCAAGATGCTGTTATGTATCCACAGTTTCTGCACGCCTGATGCTGTGCACAGACATCAAACACAACTACTGGTAGGATAATCTATGGTTGTGACGAGAACATTCTCCAAATCAGCTTTTAAATCCAAATGCGGTGTTTGAATTGAAAGTTCCAAATTCTACGTTCTTCTATGCCATTGATCTTAGTGGAACACTTTGATTGAAGAATTTTAGTGTATTTTGGATCTCTTTAACACAGTGCCATCATAAGAAATTTATTTTTTAACATGGAAATAATAAGTAGTGCTTGCTGCTTTTGCAAATCCAATCCAGGATATTTGTCATTTAATGTTAAAGAAATATGGAGAACTCTACTAGTTTTCACTGTGAAACTCCTTTGTTTTTGAACTGCATAATTTCCATATTTGTGGCTGCCAAAGAAGAATTACTAATTTGTTTTGCTGTTACTATTCATTTGGATGCTCCCTGGTTCTTGCCAGTTCTTGGTAAAGATGAATTCTACTTGTTTGTGAACAATGTGTGTTAAATTATTTATAATCCCAGATGTTTGACCCTGAGTAACATTACTGTTCTGGAATTTCTTTGGTGAAGATCAAGCTTCCATAAGTTTTCCTACTGTTTGGAAAGTTCTGATGAAATCTTTGGGCTATCCATAAAGTTTCCTAGATTCTGTTCAATATTTTCTGCCTTTCTTTTAGTTTTTCATTCTATATTTGACATACAGAGATCCATTAATTCTCATTTCTTTAGTATCTCAACAAAATTATAACAACTTTTAGACATTATATCATATTTTAAAGAAAGATAAAATTTTAGAAATTAAAATTGTGGGTGAGAGTGAAAGAGAGAATAAAATAGTGCTTTAAATTAATTATTTATGCTTTCCTTAGTAAAACTTCTTTCTTTTTTCTTTTTATTTTTTTCTCTTGATTAGCCGTCTTTTCTGCTATTACTTTTGGGTGCCTTTTAGTTAATCCATTCTACCGTTTACTAGTCATTGTTTTTTTTTTGGTCTCTTACAATGTGTTCTCTTCTCATACATTATTTGAAAGCTTACAAGAGTGTGATTGGTAAAATGATGTTAATTGTAGGGTGTGACTGTTATAAGGATTCACAACATATTAGTGCCTAACTACTGATCCAGGATTACTAGTGGTGAATCAAGTTAGTTCATAATTGCCACTTTGAGCTGGCTATTGTTTTATTTTATATAGGTTATTAAGATTTTGCGTAAATATTTATTGCATAATGATGTGACTGTAACAGATGGCTTATACACAGTTGTGTTGTTTGTGCGTGGGAGAATGAATATGGTTCCATATCTTTATAGAAGACATGTCTTTTTTTAAGATTGTTCTTTTTTTGATGTAATTTTCCACTCATATCATTTTTTTGTGGGAGTTGATTGTAAACTTGGACTTCCACAGATGGTGGGAGGCATCATTTTCATGTATTCATATTTAGCACACCTGTTTGACTTTGAATGTCCTTTTGCTTTGTGCCATTGCGAATTTTGATTCATAGCCAACCTATTGGAAGTGTCTTGCAAGCTCAATTTAGCTTTAGTTTTTACTGTGATGATATCTCAGCAATTTTTTTTAAAATAAAATTTTCTACTTTAATTTTCATAAATTGATTGTTTAGCTCTTTTTCTCTTCTTCTTGCTGGAAAGTGGTTTTAATATGATGGAATTTTGTGCACAGAACTGGATTGATTTCATCATCACATTTTTCCAAGTAAAGGCTGGGTCATAATAATTTTCATGCAAGGGGGCTCTCCATGTGCTCCACTGTCACCTGTTTCTATCTTAGTACAAAAAATGAGTTCATCTACAAAAGGCGTGTCGAACACTAAGCAAACAGTTTTAAATCCAAATGCAGCGGAATTTATTCCCTCATCATTTAGATCTGCTTCTAGCAGTTCAAAGAACTTTCATGCATCCAAGCCCGAAGCTGGAGAGAGCTATGGTAAAGCTGTCTTAGACAGGACTGAATCCGCAACTTCAAACAACTCTGACGATGAGACTCGCCAATACTGGCGTTATCGACTTCCTGATGACATTACACCTGATTTTGTGGACGATTTATTGCAAGACTCAGAGAGTTCTTTAGCAGCAACTCCTGCTGGTCTTGATTATTCATCAGGATCCAAGGCTATGAATTTAATGGAAAGTGGGCAGTTAGCTTATGACAATCTGTCTCATAGGATTGATCCCAGTTATTCTAATGGTAAGTCAAGGTTTGTTTTTTCTGAGCATGGAGAAGGAAAATATGCTAGTGGAATGTCTGCTTCTAGTGCTTGGGATCAACAATCTATGGGTCATGAACAGCAGCTGGTAAAAACCGTAGATGGATATGTTGCAGCTGATGAATGTAATCTTGGCTTTTTGAATGAATTGGTAGGAGACCAAGGACTTATGGACAACAATGGAATCAATCCTGTGGAGCTTCTTTCAACAGAATTCCCTGGATTTGCAGCTGAGAGCCTGGCAGGCATTTACCTTGCAAGCGGAGGTGACTTAAGCTTGACAATGGAGATGCTTACTCAACTTGAGGTATGGAGGTTTTGTTTTCAATGCTGTAAATTATTTCACTACTACAAATTTCTTTTTTTGTGTATTTGTTTATTTTTATAGATACCTTGATGCTTAAATAATTTAATGGTTTGTTTATTTTACTGTGTATCAAGTCATCATACTGGCATCAAACTAATTGCCTCATGGGACACGTATTGCCTGATCAACTAAATTATGGGATAATCATGTGGATGATAGATCTTCATTGTGATTTTGATACTTTGTTGGAACTCATGTCTTTGTCATGAATTAAACTTTATATTTTCCCAAACATTCTCCTGTGTACCATAATTTGCTAACACTTTTTCTTAATTTGGCACGACACTATTTACCCTTTGTTATTGCAGATTCAAGAAGACACCGGTCCACATAACTCCTTTGCTGCAAAGTCATCTTCTGCCCCAAATCTTACTAGCATGGACTTTCCTGCCCTGTCCAGTGTAGAAATGTTGAATGGTTTGTCACAATATACAGAAGATGATGTCCAACTGTCCGCAAATACATACAGAAAAGGGGAGGCAAATAAGTTATTCTTTAGTGGGTCTAATACTAATGGCAATTCTATATCTGCCACTGATTTTGCTGCAATAGTTAGAAAAAATGCATCTGAGAATTCAGGACAGTGGAAATATGACAGAAATGGTACAATGGATGTCAATCTGGGATCAGGTAGAAACTCTCAAGCCTCAGCAGGATCATTTGCAGCAAATAACAGAGTAATGGATGTAGATAGGATACGAAGTTCTACTAACTTAAGGCAAACTCCACAACTGTGGCTTGAAACTGGAGATGCAGTGGGTAATTTTTTGATCCCACCTTTGTCTTCAAATTTGATATTCCTCTTCATGAATTGGTCTTTGGCATATATGGATTCTGATTTTTGAGATTGTTCTTTTACTGATGCATGTATGTGGCATAATTTTGAGCTGGCAGCAAATATATATTCAGATCTGAGAGAGGAAGCTCGAGACCATGCCCGTGTTCGAAATGCATACTTTGAGCAGGTATTACATTCTCATAATTGCAAAGTGATATTTGAATATTTTTTAACCATTAAGTAGAACTGCAACTCCATATTGTTTGTTTGTAAGAACAATATCATTGTTTTCCAAAGTTTCCTTTTATAGCAGGAATTCTATCATCTTAAAAGATAACCACATCAATTCTTGAACGTCCAAAAATAAACTGCTATTTTGTAGATTGCTTATTCTGATGAGTGACCTATATACCACCCCGATTGAGTGCTGGTATTTTTCATATTTACTTAGTCCTAGCAAATGCACCCTGAATGTCAAGACAAAGATTGACAACTGTCGACCACTGGGGCCTACTCCATTTATAAATTTATAATAAATATTGATCTATAGTTTGAAGCTATTGATTCGCTGTTTCTTTGCTCTATTTTAATTTATTTATATATTTCCAAATCACATTGAAACAATGCTTTGCCACTTTTTGTATTTTGGAGCCCAATTGAACAAATTGTCATGATACAGGCCAGACAAGCATTTATCATAGGCAATAAAGCCCTTGCAAAAGAATTGAGTACCAAAGGCCAGTGGCACAATGGACTGATGAAAGCTGCACATGAGAAAGCTGCAGAAGCAATATATCGACAGAGGTTAGTGTGTTCTGGTTTGAAATAGCCAAGAAAGTCCTAATTTCTACTTTGCTTTTTTGTTCCAATGAGTACTAAGCTTTGATAATCTGCAGGAACCAAGCAACTGCCCATCTTCAAAATTTACCGCAGGGACAAGGACAATTGATTGATCTTCATGGCCTTCATGTGAGTGAGGCTATACATGTGTTAAAGGCTGAACTTGCTGTTCTTCGTAGTACGGTAAGATCTTCCGGTCAGCGTCAACAGGTTTTGATATGTGTAGGGACTGGTCACCACACCAAAGGATCTCGTACACCAGCAAGGCTGCCTATTGCAATTGAAAAGTATCTCTTAGAAGATGAACATCTTGATTATGCTGAACCTCAACCAGGAATGCTGCAAGTTGTAATATACTGACTGGAGAACAATTGAGGTGTGGGATATCGTCTCCCTTGCGAAGGCTTGCATTCTTGTCATTTAGTGTATAGGAAACAACAGGGATCTTGAGTTCTTTTCAATATCTACCTGTGGAGATGTATGTATCATGTGCTGTATCTTTATTGTAACATTTACTTCTTTCAAGAAGTGTTAGATGGTTAGTTTTCAAAATGTAATTCACTGCTTATGCCATAGGCTGCAAGCTCCAGGGAGTGTGGCCTATTTGGAAGGCTTTAACCTTCCTCAGGTGAGAAAAGAGTGACAAGGCTCTTGAATTTTTGGCTGCCTGTTACTTAAAAAGAGGACAAGTCCATAGAATTTTAGCATTCACTAATTTCATTATTTACTGTTCATTTATTAAAAATTGTAATTTTTGATGGTGAAATTTAACAGTCCATGGAATTTATACATACATTTTTTGTGTACGCTTATCAATGATATTATGGTGGATATGCCAACATTTTCATTCAAATAGTCATATTAAGCATGATATTGGTAGGCTTGGTCTCAAAACAATGTTATGACCTGTTTTATAAGGAATTAGTTTGTCATGTGGTTAATGTAGATCTATTGTCACATCATAGTGGGAAATCTAATCCCGGAAGTGGCTTGTAGGGTTTAAAAATGACTTGAGCTTTGCTTTGAAGGCACAGCTTAAAATAATGATTTATTCTTAATTCTGTTACAGATACCTTTTGTATTGATATTTATTGATGTAAAAGTATTTGGCAATTTGCCAGGACTCTGAAATAACAGCATAGAAGAATATCAGGACAATTTAGGATCGATTAGTTGAACCTCTGTGACAACTTGAATGTCAGCAAATGAAGCAGAAAGGGATTCTCAAAGAAAGACATCCTCTTTAGATTTATCCACAATTTTTGCAAGCAGTAGTCCAATTAACTCATTCCTTGTCTACTCCACTAAACCATGTTAGTATTTCTCTAAAAGTTACATGGTTTAAACTTTTGCATGACATGGGTTGGTACCGATAAAAGAACCACTTTTGGATGAACTACTGAATCACTTTTGGAAGAAGCCTGAGCTGTCTTTACATTATACCATTGTTTGAATCTGTTTGCAGGGATGTATTAACGTTTGTTATCTTTTCTAGTTCTACCGTATCCAAGTGATGGAAAAAGCTTTTGTTGTGCCTGTAAATTCTGAACGTGAGCTCCTCCAGGCAAACGAGCTCCTGCTTATGAAACATGATTGAAACTTTCTATAGTTTTAGCCAAAATTTTCATTTCAGTTGAATTGAACCAAGTGCATTCTCTATACCCGTGTTCTTCCATTTGGCTAGATATTCAATTATTCCTTACCTCAGCTTCTTGACATCTTTGGAATGAAGAATAATCGCCATTTCTTTTCTTTCATTCTTAGTTGCTTGGTATTTCTAGTCAAGAATTTTAGAATCGAAATCTTTGGTGTCATCAGTTGAGTGGGCCTATATGGAAGGTTTATAGATATGTGACGTTAAAGATCGGAGAGATACCTATGCCCGTTGGCAGTTTAATCTCATAAACATTTTGAGGAAATTGGCTTAGAATTCTACATGGCTGAATTTTTTTAATGTATGTTTCTGGAAAGTTCCATTTCTCAAGTGTGCTATTACCAAATCACATAACAAAAAATTCTTTTCCCTTCTGTTTGGTCAACATGCTGTGGCTTAAATATTTCACATCAGCTGTTTACTTAGGCATGTTTCTTTAATGTACTTGCAAAGTCTTTCATTTCAACAACACTCAAATTTGCTATAGTTCAACTCTGCGTTTCTAGGACAATGACAAACGGTACATGGAATGGTGTCTATCATATGAACTATGTATTCAAACTCAACATGCGGTGACTTGTTTCTACAGAACATTTTGACAAGCTCAGCTTTCATTTGCCCATTTGTTTAGGGACGATAGGATAATTGGAAGTTCAATTTTGTTCCTAGCTTATGCCACACTGGTCTCAAAACATTTCCAACAAACATTGGATTCATATCAGACTACTTTTTCGCAACCTATACAATCTTACCACTTCAGAAAACTAGTTTGCAATGTTAGAAGCTACACCAATCTTCTTGCATTCAATGAAGTGTGGCACTCTTGAGAACTTGTATGCAACCATAAAAAATGAATCATTGCCCTCGTGTGTGGAGAAACTTTAAGGGCAGATTTTGCAACTTCACACAAACCTTCTCATATTTGTAGTCATCCTTGGCTGATAATGTTGGAAATGTTGTCATTGATGTCAAAGTCATCTCAAGAAGGGTTTTGCTGTCTAAGCATATTATCATTGATGTAGGGATGAGATTGTTAGAAGGTTGTCATTGATGTCAAAGGTGTATTGAAGATTGTTGGCAAACTTATTGTGATTAGTTAACAAAGGCCTCAAAGGATTGCCTTTCTGCATGAATGGGATGCCTCCCTTCATAAGACCATAATGGTATATATAGAAGATGAATGAGAAATAAAATAAGTTTGTTTTTTTGCGACGAAGATTATTTGAATTTAAGAAGATATAAAATCAGATTGATTTGAACCCCACTTGGGGGGGTTGTAGCAAACCCCCCTTCATTCAAAGATGGGTTGTAACTAACTCCCTAAGTTTCTCTCTCCCTCTTCTTGCAACTTTTTGCAAATTTTTGGCCTTCGAAGTTCAGGTTGAAGGATCAAATGAAATCAACTTGACAAACCAAATTGCAAGATGATAGTCAATGAAACGAGCTTTTCAACAACTACAATGTTAATATATTAGGTTTTTCATTGAACATTAACTTCTCTATTTTACACGGTAGGAAAAATAGTAGATTACAATATTTTTTTTGAAAAAAAATATCTATGCAATTCTTATCGATGTCCTTGATCCAACAAAAAATAATTTGACTTCCGATACATACAAAAAAAGTTATGCTTCTAATAGTACATCTATGTCTAAATTGTAATTGGTTTAACTTAAAAACTTATTAAAAAAAAATCAATAAAACATTATGAAACCATATGAATACATTAAATATCATTGTTACAATCTAAATTCGAAAAAATAGAATTTTATACTTAATAGAAAAAAAAGTTATGTGGTTCATAGTACACATCACTCTTTAAAAATGGTGTTTATTGTTAAAAACTAGTTATTGAAGGAGAGAGAAAAAGAAAAGCAATTTGATTCTAAAAAATTTAAAGAAAAATATATTTAGAATTGACAGACAAAATGTCACAAACCACTAGTTTGCATAATCTTGAAATTCCTCACGATTTAGCACCTATAGGTGTCAAAAAGTGAAGATTTAGTTCAAAATGTTCATTTCAATGTCAAGTTTGGCCAAAAAATGTAACCCACTATTGTGGGATCACCCTTTGCCGTGATTTTCTTCCGTAAGGGTTTGCATATAAATCGTGTGTTTTACTTGTGTTGCGTAATTGTTGCATCTTATGCTGTTGTTATTATGCAATTAATATGCTCATGATATTAAGTTGAAAAAGTAAAGATTGTTGTTATACCGATTCATCCCCTCCTCTCAGTATAACCATTTGCCCATCAAATACTACTTCACTCAACTATGCTTATGCATTTTATTTTATCAAATTCCTTCATGGATATTTAAGGTATGGACAATTTCCATCCTTTCAATAATAACCCATCTTGGTAAAAGAAATCCAATCGTGGTTTTTTGTCCATGCCAGTTGGTTTCATTTCAGATTTCTATGCTTCTTTGGAATCAAAATATTCCTTGTAGAATTGCTATATGAGATCAAATATTAAAAGCAATCTTGTACTTAAGGCATCTACTACCTTGTTAGAGTCCTTGTATTTTTCAAAACGAATGACTAACTTTGAGGAAATTCCGCTCACTTAATATTCCCAAGTTATTAATAAATTGTCATCTTTGGCGATCTATGTATAAAACTAACTCATTTGAAAGAAGTAGTATCTTTATTTCTTCAATGTTTACATTATAACATAAAATTCTTGGCCATAGTTCGAGTTTTTTTTGCATCATTCAACTTCTCGCTAGAGTATGTTATAGGTGTGTCCTCTTGTCTAAAAATAACTATTATTGTTGTTCTACTAGAATCACAATCAACTTGAATGCTACAAGTTTGCTTCGATGACTCAAAGAGCTTCTATTATTGTCTTGTTATCATCACAATCAACTTAAATACTACAATTTAGTCTTCTAGGCTTAATACGATCTTTATTGCTATCCTATTAACATCACAAACAACTTGGATGCTAGAAGTTAGTCTTCTAGGCTAAAAGAAATCCTTTTTGCTAGCATCACAATCAACTTAGAACAGTAATGTTTTTGATTAAGTTAAAAACAGGTTTTTAAGGGACCCAAAACCCTTTACAAAGCAGGTTTAATAGGGAGGACTTGAAACCCATAACTAAAAAAATTCAGGGTTATCCAGAAAACGAAGCGGAACAAAGACAAGACAGAATAGAACCAAGAAAGGGGATCTAAGTAGACAGACCCCTCCAGAAAGAAAAGCTGACTGACAAATAAGAACATATGCATGGAAAGTCTACAGGCAGTTCAAACAACAGGTACCCCCAACCTGGAGCAACAACCGAACATTAGGATTTCCCTTTGGATCCCTTCTTTTGGGATCTAAGGGTCATATCAAAAGAAGGCGAAGACCTTTTGGAATGTTTTCTTTTAACCAAAATCCAACCTTCTTCAATCTTAGCAGCTTCAGCTTGCCAAACCAGTGAGTCCAAAACATGAAACCCAACATCCAAGGATAGATCAACAGATCTCGAGAATCCAGCAGGACCAGCAGACCCAGGGGCAGGCACATCCCTGGAAGAAGAGACAGACAGAGAGACAGCTCCAACAGAAGCGTACGAAGTAGAAGCAGGCAAAGGGGCAACACTAGCAGACGTTCCCATAAGAATCCTATCGCATCCAACAATAGGGGCATATCCAACAAACAAATCAGAATCACGAGTTGGCTCAGAAGGAATCGAAGCAGGAACACCATTTGAAACGTTAGCTGAAGGAACAACACAATCAATAGGGAACATGGGGTAAGATCCAATAGAATCTAGCATAGGCACTTTAGAGCCATTAATGGGAAGATCTTGCCCAACTGTCTGAGAAGAGCTCTTGAATACTGTATAATGTTGAGAAGAGGCACCTTTCCGCTATGAAGATGGCTTCTTCACTTTAACTTTCTTTAATTCACATTTAGCCACGACATGCCCAGTGAAGCATCTTCTACATCTGAAGGGAATCCCTTCATAATCCAAAGATTGAATCCAGAAACCCTTGGGGCTCGAAAGTTTGATCTCTACTAGCAACCCCTTAGAAGCATCAATATCTATCAAAATACATGCGTAGGTAGAATGAAGGATATCAGAGGACTCCACATCCACCATAAGAAAATATCCCAAAGCCTCACCCACTTCCTCAGGAGATGGTCCACCCAAAAATGAAGTGGGAGGTTGGGGAGTCTAACCCAAATCGACATTTTACAGAAGGATTTAGATGAGGGGTTGAAATCCTCATGCTAGGGTTTTATCATCAACAGGAAGCGATTCTCCCAAGTAAAAAAATGTTCACAAAGAATAATCTTTCTATCCACCAGTTTTTCAAACTTAGCAATAAAAAAACCTTTGGCTAGAGGGAAAATCTTAACCGAATCCGAAATGAGGGGGTTCCTAGTGCTTAGAGACCCAGTCATGGAGTCCCGGAAGACTGGGCCAAAAACCCCTAAATCGGCATATAACTGCAAGAGAAGTAAGATCAGAGGCAATCTGATCAATCGCCTTAACCGTCTCATCTTCCAGATTAATAGCAATAGACTGACAAATAGGAAAAGGCTTAGAGTCAGCATAAGCAGATCCCTTACCCCCTCCAGAAGCCAGACGATCCGCATAAGTACCACCATCCACAATAGAGGCGTCTAGCCACGTCGCATTCCGTTCACGAACCACGGGAACATCATCCACAAAAGGACCATCACCAGATGAGCGGGCAGAGGCATCCAAACGATCAGGGGAGCAACGACCAGAGGCAATTGGATGGGAGTTTTGAGCGACAGTCATTTCAAATCCAAAATAGAGCAACTAGCATCTAGACTTGGAACACTAATGTTAACATTGACGGTTGAATTACATTTTTATACAAAACATTGACACACTCCTTAGTTGCAATATTCTATTTGAATTCTTTTCTATAATCTCTTAGAGTTTTAGTTATTGGCACATAAATGCTACTAAAGTTTTTACTGAGCTCTTGGTAAAAACTAGCAAGCAAATAATTGTCCATGCTCCAAACATTCTTTTTGGTGCTAGCCACTTCAAAATAGCTTTCATCTTTTTTTGGGATCCATTGTTAATCCATCTTTGTAGACCACAAAGTGATATAGGAGCATCCTAGGCTTATAGTCCATCTTGCATCATCTAAAAGTATTTTCTTTGTTTGTTTTTGTTTGGCAAGTTTTCTTCTCCATAATGTTCATAGATATGCTATAGCTATCACAAAGTACAATTTAGCTTCGTAGCCAAATAGAGTTTGGTTGTGTGTTACCATTAAGTTATCCACTTGTCTCTGTGTTACTACCATGGCTTCATTAAGGTGGTATGGATATGCTCATATTATGAATTGTTGCACCCTTTGTGCCAATGCCTAGCGTTCTCAATAATTATATTAGTCACTAGGAGGTTTGCGTTTTAAGTTGCACTATGTTTGGAAGCCTAGTTATTATCACAAATTTGAATCTTCCCACCAATAGTTATTTGTGTGTTAAATGACTATTCGTCAAGACTAATTTTGTCTCCTTTGAAAAAAGTATCTATGAATCATTTGTAACATGCTAGCATTTAATTTTTTGGGCCAATTGTGTGATGCACCAATATTTACAAGCTAAATCCTTATCTCTTGGCATTTGCACTAAGTAACTAGTTCTTGCGTTAACACTACTATAAAGCATCACCCATGGATATATAAAGGTGGTAGACAATTGAGTACCTAACATTTAAGATAACTTTTCTCGTAGATTCCTTATTGTCACTGGATCAAGAGATAGCATGAAAGAGTTGAATTTGAAGAAACACATTTTTTTCATACAAGGTTTCTTGTAATTGAAGGTTGATTCCATATTTGTTTTGTAAGCAATTGCACTAGAGGTCTTTAATGCAAAGATTGCAATTTAATATAGTTTTGTTTCATATAATGGCATTTTTTTTAATGTTGATTTCTATTGCATTATATGATTCTAAGTGAACTCACGACTGAGTGTTTAACTATACACATGTATAGATTGTCTTTATTGGATCCTCCATCAATGATTACCTCACAAATCCAAAATGCACCAACCTTGTCGTTATAAACTCTTCTTTTTTATATTTATTATCAACTTTCCTCTCTTAACCTTTTAAACACAAGATCATCAAATGCTCTTATTTAAACTTACTTAATCTCACAATATCAGTCAAATACATGGCGACAAACCTACCAAGTATGGTTTCAACACCTCGCTCAAGTATCTCATGAAAGTAATCAATACGTTTATCAATCCAAACGATATGACCAACCATTCAATCATTTTGGTTTGAAAGTTGTCATCTATTCAACACCTACTTGAATTGTAATATGGGTATAGTAACTCTTGAAATTAATTTTTGTAAATACTCCACACAATCAATCCATGAGGTCACCTATTCGAGGTAGTGAAAACTTGTACTTGATGGTTATCTAATGGATTGCTCAAGAGTTGGCGCACATTCGCCATTCTCCACCCTTCTTTGGTGCTAATATGTTGGAATTACATGTTTGGTCCCAAACTTTTTTTGATCAACCCCTTCAACAATGTTTGAACTTATTTATTCACCTCTCCATTCTTTGTGGATGTCAATTTATATGTTGCCTTGTTTTGAAAATTATCTTTTGGAATCAAATCGATGTGACGATTAATGTTTCTCATTGGTAATAATCCTTCCAGTAGATCTTTAGAAATAATGTTTGGATACTTAATATAATAATTCCTTCTTGTCCTTTAACATGTCTTACCCAATATACTAACTTGCATGAGTTTAAGAATGATATACATGTTTTCCCTTTCTTGTCCACTTCCAAAAACCATTGTTTCAAGTATTAATTGGCATATTAGGATTGTCTTTTTAGTTCCCTCTCTTTATCTGATGAGCTCTAGGTGTACTCTTTTCCATTCTTCTCAAAGGTGTAGGTATTTGTTCTATATTCATGGATGGCCTTTTCACCAAGTTGGCATGATCTACTCAATAGTAGATAACATGCATCCATGGGCACAATATAACACCAAACTTTGTCTTTGAATGACCCAATTAATCAAACAATATTCAATTAGTGAAAATAATGGCCCTTTTGCAACCATGGCACCTTTACATAATTGAGTTCCTTGTTTTTTTTAACCCAAGATTATTTACCATTAAATGAAATTATTTGTGCTTTCACTATCAATAACGATTTTACAAAATCTATCTCCATATTTGTAAATAGTTCAAAAAAGACAATTCCTATACTCCATTGGTTTCAACAATACCCTCTTCACCATGAGAGCTTCTCTATCTTTTGATTAGATAATGTGCTTGGTTAATGCAACTAATTCTTACTTGTAATTGGTTATAATCCGGTGAGATAGGTGTTCACAAGCTTAGGCATGCAAACTAAGAACTAGACCTATTTCAAAAAAGTATTACAATAGGGAGAAGAGATGAAATTAGTAGATTCAACCTCAATCGTGCAAAAAGGGCTGAATGCTGATTGAATTCCACTCTCCTTTTGTTTGTAGTTGAATTGGATACTGCAAAAATGTAAAATGAATGCTAGATCTAGGGCTAAATATGGAGAATTGATATAAATTAACATGAAGCATAAGTTTTAGATTTGATATGTAGACACAAAAAGATTTGGAATGAGGAAGACAAGTAGAATCTGTGACTAAAATCTGAGCCTGAAAATGCTGGACAAGGATGCTTTGGACAACCCTGTCCTCCAAATGTCAGATACAGGCAAAATTTATCATTCTAGGATCAAAATGCAGTCTTGAATATCCTCCTAAAGATTCATCAATAATTTGTCAGACATAGATGTGCAAAGCGACCTTGTCCTCCGCTTTTCGTGCTTGTAAAAGTTGGATCTGTTTGCCTTTGTCTACTTTGTCTGATTCCACAATTACAACTTTTGAACCTATCATAAATTGTGTTGGGGATGGGGGTTTTCCTAAGTCAAACCCCAGGTTTGGAATTAATCCTGTAGTTGAAATTGAAATTGAAATGAAATGGAAATGTAAAGCATGGCTTTTGAGGGTAGAGGCTAGATTTGAATTAAAATGGAGAAATTGGAATGTGATACCTTAATGAATCTTTCTTTGAAGTCTTCATGCTAAGGTTGGTGTTGTCATGTAGGATGTAGGATGTCTTCATAAAATATTGATCATGGATGCCATCTTGAATGCTTGAAACTTGAATACTTGACCTTTCCTTCAATATCTTGAAAATACTTGGCTGCTTGCTCACTTGAATTGAATATTTCTCTTAAGGAATTGAATTGTAAACTTGTAACAAGTGAGGGGGTAAGGCTTGATTTTATACCCTACTACATCAAATGTGTTTGCAATTTTGAGATAGGCTGACATGGGAGTGGAATTCTCACCCATATTTTATGACCGTTGTCAGGACCAAAATTGGGCCCCTTTAAGTAGGAGAAGGGTGCTTTGTCTAGCCAATCATGGTTAAACAAAGGTTCACAGACTAGATGTTAGGCAAAAATTTGCAATTTGAATCCAGTGTGAGAAAAATCAAACTTGGTCAAATCATAGAAGGTTAGAATGCTAAAGTGAGGCGTAAGTGAGGATGAAAATTGTATAAGGATGCAATTTACGAAGCTACAATTATAGTTCATACACACTTATTTTATTTCTTCATTGACTATCATTTCTTGGTTGATGATATTCATAAGCCCCTGTTGAGGTTGTATACATGTAAGATATGTTAACAACTACAAAATATAACACACTACATGCATATATCAACTATGTATAAAAGTAGAAAACTTTATAGGTAGATTATTAAAATTATTATTTCTAAGAATTTTTTTTTAATGAATGGTTCCTTGGCGAGCATTAAATTTTCATCATCATGATGTATATTTACGTTATTTTTCTTCTTCGTTGATACTATCATGATACTTTCAAGCTTAACAATGATGATGAAACTATCGTATTTTGAAACCACTAGACCTAGTGATGTATGCAGGGGATTTGATGCCAATGGAAGTAATTATCTTTCTTGTCCTCACCACAGATGAAGAGTATATAATTTGTATCAATTTGAACCTAATCAAAAAGGGGATTCTCACAAGCCTCCTTCTCTATGATGTTGACAAATAATCCTCCTAGATTCTTTTTAACAATGTTAGAGAACAAACTCACTAGACACAATTTATCATCTTTGTTAGCTCAAAAAATCAATGCCTTATAAAGATGTGGTAATATTTAATTAAACATAAATGAGAATCTTAGAAAAACACTCCACATATTCTCCTACATAACCTACCCCCTCTAGTAGGATACATGATAAAAATAGCGATTTTCTCTAACTGTATAGTATACATGATAAAAATACTGATTTTCTCTAACTGTACAGTGGTCACTACAAAATTGTTATAGAAATACTTCTACAACAATTTTATCCTTGTGATGAATTTTGTATGACCTATGTGACTATTGAAAAATGATTTTGTAATGGAACAACTTGCACAAGAGAACAATATAATAGAAAATATGCTGTAGAAAATTGATTATACTTAAGAATAACAAGCCACTTTGAGAGTGAAAACCTTCGAGAGTCTCCAAGATGAACAAAATTCATCACCTAATAATTATAAACTAACCACTAGCTCTTATATATACCCTACTTATGCCTTGGATTCCACGCAAGACAACTTAAACACCTAAATATATCACTAGAATGACTTGATTATCTAAATAATATTATAATAATTATAATATAATAACTAATAGTTATAAAGGTAGCTACAAATTGACTACTCATAACCCAATGCACAATATAGGATTAAGGGCATAACATGTCTCCCCTTTAGAGCAATGTTATCCTCAACATTGTTTGACTATGGATGACTTAACACAAAATCCTACTTTTCATAGGTAACATATTTGTTTGGAGAGTTATTTCATTTGATCAAATGCTCTATGATTGGCCTTATCCACATTTTCTTATGTGTGTTGGAAGAATTCCCTTAGGATCCAAAATTATTCTATCCTCCTCATCAAACTTTGGTAACTTAGTTTTTACTTTAAATATTTGCCCAATAACCTTCTTCAAGAATGAAACATGGAAAATTGAATGTATTTTACTTGACACAGGTAATTCTAATTTATATGCTATACTACCAATCCTTTGCAACACATTCTAAGGACTATAGTTTTGGGTGCATTTTTTTAAAATATTTTTTTTGTTGTTTTATTGAATTTTTTTTATATGATTTAATAATATAAAGACACATTTTGAATTCAAAAGTCCTTTCACTATGGTGTTGATTTGCTTGTTGCTTCACACTATTTTGTGTCATTGCTTAGTTATCTTCAAGAATAGTAAATATCTCTTATTAACATTATCCACAACCTCTTCACGCGTATTTGAAGAATTCCCTAAGGATACACAACTATTCTACCCTCCTCATAAAAACCTATTAACTTAGTTTGTGCTATAAATATTTGCCCAATAACCTTGTTAAATCACGAACATAAGGACCATAATAATTGGCCGCAATAATTTTTTGTGACATCTGCTTATATGGTTATAATCACTCAAATTTCTAATATTTGAATTCAAAGTCCTTTCTTTGTGGTGTTAATTTGATTGTTTCTTCATTTGATTTTGTGTCATTGCCAAGTTTTCTTTGATACTAGCAAGTACCTCTTGTTAATGTTGATTGTGCTCTTCAAATGTTTGGGTGATTATTTTTGGACTTTTCAACCTTATGACTATCAGACACCACATAATTGTCATCATTGGCTCCAAAACAACTAACAAACCTATGGAATAAAAATAAAATACATTTTTTTTGGGTGATGCAAGATTGCCATTACACAACTAGATGCTCTTGCATCAATTACCCAGGGTAATTTGAGAAGTGACCTTGTCACATCTCTAATCCTGGAGGGAAACCAAGATGGTCAACCTCTACTTTAGACAACCAATATGAATCTTCAATAGGAATTCCTTTCCACTCAATTAGATATTCTTCATACTTTTTGTTTCTTGTAATTTTGACCACATGGCTATCCAGGATTTCTTCTATCCTTTCCTTCTCAGGAGTAGATGTTGGGATACTCCATTGTGCTTCTGTTGGTCTCTCTCTCTTTAATGCCTCCTTCATGAATCTCTATCAAATCATTAATTTTGAACACATGTGATATTAATTCCACTTGGCAAGTCCACCTCATATGCATTTCCTAAATCATGTTTCTTTACAATCCTACATAATCCAAACTTCTTCACTTTTAGCTTATTATACATTCCCTAGGAAATATTTATTTCCTCAAATGAATCATAACTTCATGATCAACATGTAATTCTCAAAACTTTCACTTTTGATTTGCCTTTATCATGTACTGAATATTCATCTTACTAATGTGGTTTCTTCTTTGTGTAAGTTCTTCATGTGTTCTACAAAGTCCTCAACATCGATAATGATCATTTCCCTGTTATCCATCTTCCTCAACTAAGAAACATTCATCA
This sequence comes from Cryptomeria japonica, assembly GCF_030272615.1. Taxonomy (NCBI): domain Eukaryota; kingdom Viridiplantae; phylum Streptophyta; class Pinopsida; order Cupressales; family Cupressaceae; genus Cryptomeria; species Cryptomeria japonica. The sequence goes on along the minus strand of NC_081406.1, from coordinate 665,481,513 downwards.
AAATAATCCCATATACAATCTAGAATGGAGATTCTCCAGTACTCCCATTGACAAAATTGTTGTAATTTTTTTTTCCTATCATAAAATCAAATCCAATCCCTTGGCCTTATCTCCTACTAAAAATCTTAATTGGTTACCCAAACTTCTATTCACTACTTCTGTTTATCCATCAATCTGTAGATGGTGTGTAGAATTGAACTTCAAATATGTCTTCAACTTTTTCCATAAGGTCCTCTAGAAGTACCCAACAAATTGGGTATTTTTGTTTGAAACTATGCTCTTCAGTAGACCATGTACTCTTACCACCTCTTTGAATAATAGCTTTGTAATGTGAACAACATCATTAGTCTTTTGACATGGAGTGAAATGTACCATCTTTGAACACCAATCAACCACCACAAATGTTGATTCATGTCATCTTTGTGTCCTCGATAGCCCTTAAACAAAATCCATGCCGATCTTATCATGGTCTCTCTAGTACATGTAATGGCTAATATAAACCATTGTTTCAACTTACCCTTTTGACCACCTGACATACTCCACAACTCTGTACAAACTTCTTCACATCTTACTATAACTATCAATAATAATTCTCATTAACAAGGGAAATGGTCTTAACTCAGCCAAAGTGTCCATCCAATCCTTCACGATGCTTCTCCTTGACTGGGTTCACTCTCATAAAACACACCTCAGAATGCACAGTTGGCTTCCTCTAAAAAAATTCCATCTTGGATTAATAAATCTAACCATTTTATTTTGTCCAAAATAATAGGTTCCAAGCAAGCTTTCCAAGCCTCTGCAAAGCTTGGATCTTTAGGATACAAATTCTTGAGTTCATCAAATCCAACAACCTCTATCTTCATCTTTGTCAACAAATTTTTCCATCTACTTAAGGTATTTGCAAATATTTTGACCTTCCACTCATGTGCTTAATAAAGTATATCTATATATAAACTCAACCCACTTTAAGTGCATCTCATTTAACTTCCCTTGACTATTAAGATGTTGCAAGTCCTAATGATTAGTGTGAGGTAGGAATTAGGCAAAGGATATCATAACACAAAATAGCTCAACTACAAAAGCTAAAATGCTATGAAATATAATCTTAACACATTCAATAGAAGTATGGAAACAAAACATTAAAAAAGAAATGCAAACCAACACAAACATTTCTTCCATTCCCTTCCATTGTTATTCTTTCTCCTTCAAATGAGTCTTTTTTGGATCTCACCTACAAAATGCAAGTGTGATGCAAGCAAGATGATAGCAAAATTAGAGATGAAATTGATACCATAAGGGTACTCAAATTGTGGTTGTTGAAAATAAGCAATGAGAGCTCAATTTATAGAAAAATTGGGGATTGATTGGATGACTAAGATTTATTTGAGATTGAATTAATCAACGAATGAGATTAACTGAGAGGACTTGTTAAGTGAGGATAAAAAAAGAAATTGCATTTCCAATGTTGAGGAACAAATAGAAATGAAAAGAGTTAAGTGAAAATAATGATTGGAAACATCTATTTTCACTAAAATATGCCAAAATGAAAGTGGAGGAAAAGACTAGTGGAGAATTTGTAAGTTGAAGAGATAAGGAAGATAGAAATTAGAAAGTGGAAGAGTTAAGTGGGGTCATAAATAAATAAATAAATTTCATTAATTTTGCCCACACATGGTAATTAAATAAATTATTAATTTATTTAATTAGAATAATTTAGAAAAAGGGATTAAATAATTACAAATAATTATTTAATCATGGAAGAATAATTAGCTTATAATAAAGGGATTAAATAATTAAGTGAATTATTTAATCGAAAGGAATAGTTAGGATTAGGCAATTAAGATCAAGATTAATTGATTAGAAAGAGATAATGATGAATATTAATCAAATAATGAAGATTATTTAATTAATAATTAATAATTATTTAATTATAGGAAATTAAAAGAATAAAATTAATACTAATTAAATAATTTAAAATTATTTAATCAATTTAGACAAAAAAAGTTCTTGTGAAAAGGGTTGTCAAAGACTTAGGATAATTTTCAGTGTCTACAATTAGTATATAACAAATTATTTTGGCAACAAATAACATCCCCATTCCTTAAAAGCTTGAATTATAGCATAGAACTCTTGATCATTGACAAAATAATTTTTCTTGGCATCATTAAGCTTCTCATTAAAATAAGTGTGATATTTTGCCAAGATCAAGAGCTCAATGAAAAGTACAATAGAGACAAAATATAGGATAAGAATAAACTGTATTCTCATCAATAGATAAATGATCAATTGTTCCATTTCATACAATGTAGATGCGCCTGCTTATATAGGCAAAGCTAGGGATATGTGAGCACACAAACATGACATGTGGCTCAATAAGAAACAAGGGTAGGTAGGAAATAGGTGTGGGTAGGTAGGAGAAACAATATAATAGTCCACATGAGGTGGATCACCCACTGAATGTGGAGTGTAACAACAAGATCAACACCATAAAAGGTGGAAATTCTCCTACACACACTATCCCAATGTGGCACAAACACCCAAGTGTCTCATACCCAAACTACTATGAAATGCATTTCCTAAGTAAACTTAAGTAAAGTGTAATAATATCCATGATGAATAATTATTTACACCAACACCCCCCCTTAAGTGCAACTTAGGGGAATGCACTTAAGTCTACAATGCAACTAAGCAATGCAAGATGGGTCCTGGCTACTAGGCCATGTTAGGTACCCATGTACAAATGCAAATGCATGCAAACCAATGCAATCAAATCTCTCACAAAGTGGGGAAAGAGAGAAAAACCCAATGGGAAAAAAACCTCCCCCAAAAGAGAGATGAAAAACTAGATACAAAGAACTCTCATAGAAGTATGTGAAGGACAAAACCCCATGTGAGGGAAAAGTCCCCCCCCCCATATGAGAGAAGAAGAGAAGCTAGGAAGCCCCCCCTCAATGTGGAATCTGCACCAATGATAGAAGCTCGATGTATGAAGAAACTGCTCCACGAACGTCGAACAACATTTCTCCCCTTAGGAAGAAACAAAACCAAAGGTGTATCCATGAAGTCTCCCCAATCATGAAGGGAAGATGTATGAAAAAAACTCATGATGAAAGGAATCTCTGAAAATTGCTCAAGTGTCCCCATGTCAATGCTGAAAGATACCCCCTCCAAAGGTGGTAAATTGTGCCACACTGCTGAAAAAGGCACTCCAAGATCTAGTGGAGATGGATGTAGAACATGTCCCAAAGACTTACATGTCTCCTCAAAAGTGAAAGAGACCTCCTCCAGCTGTTGTACATAAGTATCCACAATCATGTCAACCTTGAAAGAATGATCATGTAGAGAATGAACAAGAGGGTCAGAGTGTTCCCTCACAACAATCGAAGAAGGATCACCTTCATCAAAGAGAAGATGAATGTCATCAATGATGTCTCTCAAATCTGCAATGTAGGATTCCACAAACAAACCTGCAACGTTTGTCAAGTAATCATCCCATGAATCTGAAGCTGGAAGACAATGAATATCCTGCTGCACTGAATCACATGAAGGCAAAACTGTTGCACTACTTGCATCATCAGGTGCAATAGGTGATGTGATATCAATACGAGGAGATGAAATACAAGGCTCAAGAACGGGGTCACATGTGAGAATCCCCATGTTCAAGTGTCCAAAGTTCCCCTCAAAAACTGAATCATCACAAGAAGTGTGATCATCATGTGTAGAATCATCAAATGTGAAATCATCATCATCAACAAAATAGGAAAAGGAGTATAACCGAGATGCATGATCAACCACCCCAGTCACAATGATAGCTCTAGTCTCCAAGTCTCTAATGAAAATTGACTTAGGTGTGAACTCCACAACTCTCTTAGTTGTGCCATGTGTGATTTGATAGATATAAAGGGGATTGTTTGTCAAGTGGGGTACACACAACACATTATTGAAGGAGTTATCCCCAATGTCAATAGATCCTTTCCCAATCACATCCACGTATGTATGATTTCCCATCAAAATCTGCGGCATGGTGCAAGGCTCAAATGTAGAGAACATAGACTGCGAAGATGCCATATGATGAGAAGCCCTTGAATCTAGAAGCCATCTCTCTGAATCATGACTGATAGTAGCACATAGAGCTTTTCCTTTTCTTGTCCCAAAAGAGCGAGTCTTCCCACTTGTAAAAGCCATGAATGCTTTCCCTTTTCCTTTTGAATGTGAGGGAGTTGAAGTTGATGAATCATCCTTCTTGTAGACATTAGGCAAATCAATGTTATGCTTTTTGATCATATGTGTGAGCTCATCAATCTTCTTAGAATGGCAACGATGCTCCTCATGACCAAAATTTTTACAATAGGCACAAGTAGGTCTCTCCCTCCTTGGTGAATTATCCCTCTTGGAAGAGGATGTATCTCCTTGTTGTTGAGAGGATGATGCTTTGTCCTTAGGCTTTGATTGCCATTTCTTCTTGTTTGAGTTGTCCTTTCCTTGATTTCCTTTGTTCCCTTGATTTGCCACTAATGCTTGAGACTTAGAAGCCTTAAGAATGCCCATGCTTATCAACTTAGTTTGTTCCATCATCAACATTTCATTGAAAGCATCAAATGTAGGCATTGTGTAGCTTGAACCCATTGTCATCCTATGGGTTTGGAAACTAGAAACAAATGCTGCATATTCTTGTGGAAGCTTGCCTATCAAGTTGAATATCAATTGAGTAGCCTTCTTATCAATGCCACAATCTTTGACTTGTGCCCTCAACTCATTTGCCTTAGTGACATAATCTTGTATAGTATCAAAGTTCTTTGGATCCAACATGGTGAGATCACTATCAATTTGATATCCCCTAATCTCATCAACTTGACCATATAAGTCTTGAAACTTTTGCCAAGCATCCTTGATTAGAGTACACTTCTCAATATGAAAAATGAGATCCTTTGATACATACTTTCTTAAGGTACCAATTGCCATGATATTTTTAGTGAGCCAATTCAAGTGACCAATTGGATCAACCTTAGGATCAATGGGAGCAACAATAGTTCCATCAATGTAATGAGTGAGTCCTTTTTCCACAAGTTTACTCCATGCATTGATTTTCCAAGTAGCATAATTATGAGGAGTTAAGATAGGAAACTTAGAAGAACCCATAGCAGCAAAAAGGAAGGAACACAAGAGCATAAAAGCATAAGAGACACCCCCCCAAATTCACTCAATCAAAGTACCCCCCCAAAAAATGATGATTTTGACACTTTATATGTAGTGCATGTACAATAGGCCACTTGCAAACAATGGCAAGGTGGAATTCTGATTTTGTTTTACAACTGCCCCAATAGGCTGAGAACTTCAAAGCAAAAGATCAGAAAGATAGATCTATGCAATACAAATGCCAAATTGGCCAAATAAGACCATATGATGAAAGTACAATTTCTACCCACAATTTCTGCAAACTGATAGCATATTCTGAGAGTAGACAAAAAATAATACACTTTAAAAAAAAACGACACCTGAAAAGGAGTTCGCATGAGCCCGAACGGAGACCTGAAAGTTGCAGAAACGAGGATTGGACAGGTACAGTCACCAAAAACTGAGAATTCTGAAAAATCTTTCCATCGAAATCAGAAAATAATTCCATCATGTGAAAGTACACAAAATTTTAGCCCATTTCAAAAAAAATTGCACAAAAAAAGGAGCAAAAATGAGCAAGATATGGCCATTTGAAGTTGAACTGTAAAATCAAAAAGCTCAATGAGAGGGGCCTGCAAATTTTTTTTTAAAATGATGATGTCAGCAGATGGCGGGGTTAAATTTGACGGCCGTATGACCGTCGCCCAAACTTCACGGCTGATTGGGTGCTGACATGGCGCTGACTGTGCAAGTGATTTGGCAGGTGATGTGGTAGCCAACTGGGTTGCTGACGTGGCGCTAACTATGCTCTGCTGACTGGGCAGAAGATACGGATCCCAAAAATAAAATAAATTTTCAAATTGGAAAATAATTTTCAGAAAAAAAATCCGAAAATTCCGTACCGTACTGCCCAAATTAGGCAGAAAATTTCCTCCACACCCAAAAATTGATTTTTGCCAAAATAAGTCGAATTTATACTCAATTTTTATGGAAATGGCCTCTCGGACGCAATGGCGAGGTCGAAAACGCTCTAAGATGCCTCCAAAAAATGTAGTCCCTCATATCCGAAAATAAAAGCCTTCCACAATGTCTCCAAAAACCAATCAATGAAGCCCCAATGGCTTGATACCATGTGAGATTTTGCCAAGATCAAGAGCTCAATGAAAAGTACAATAGAGACAAAATATAGGATAAGAATAAACTGTATTCTCATCAATAGATAAATGATCAATTGTTCCATTTCATACAATGTAGATGAGCTTGCTTATATAGGCAAAGCTAGGGATATGTGAGCACACAAACATGACATGTGGCTCAATAAGAAACAAGGGTAGGTAGGAAATAGGTGTGGGTAGGTAGGAGAAACAATATAATAGTCCACATGAGGTGGATCACCCACTGAATGTGGAGTGTAACAACAAGATCAACACCATAAAAGGTGGAAATTCTCCTACACACACTATCCCAATGTGGCACAAACACCCAAGTGTCTCATACCCAAACTACTATGAAATGCATTTCCTAAGTAAACTTAAGTAAAGTGTAATAATATCCATAATGAATAATTATTTACACCAGCAATAAGCAATAGACTTGCCTTTTTAACTCAAAATAGATCTTATGACACTACCACTAGCATCACAATCTACCTGAAATACCTTATTGAAATCCGAAAGTGCCAAAATAGGTTTCTCAACGAATTTATTCTTCAACATATCAAAACTCTTGATTGCTCCTATAGTCCACTTAAACTCCTTCCTATCCCTTTTTCTTATCTCAATTGGGGGTGCAAAAATACTACTAAATTTTTTAATATTTTTCTTTTTGTAAAAAAATGCTAGACCATGAAATTATCTTTACCTTTATAACACTTCTTGGAGTAGGCCATTCAATGATATCCCTCACTTTCTCTAGATCCATCTTAAGAACATCAATTGAGATAATAAATCCTAGACATGCCAATTCCTCCTTCACAAAAGTAAATTTCCTTAGGTTAATCAACAAATTCTCCTGTGCCAGCTTCTCAAAAACTCTCTGAATATGCCTTAGTTGCTCCTCCAATGTCTTACTAAAAATCAAAATGCCATCCAAAAAAATATATATTTCTTTTTCAAAACATTCTTTCAATACCTCATCATAAGTTGCATAAATGTGCTTGGGGCATTGGTTAGCCCAAATGACATGACTAATCACTCGTACAAACCCTCTTTAGTCTTGAAGGTTGTCTTCCACTCATCTCATTTTGTGTCATGGCTCTGATGATGCCTACTCTTTAGGTTAATCTTTGTGAAACATTTTTCTCCATTCAAACAATCCATAAGGTCATCCATCTTTGGCAATGGAAAAGTATATTTGATTGTAAATTTGTTAATGGCTCGAGAGTTTGTACACATCCTCAATTCACCATATTCTTTTGGTGTCAATAATACATGTACCACACATGGACTTAAAATATCTTACATGAATACTTTCTTTAGTAGCTCTTGAACTTATATATTCATCTCCTCATTCTTTGCAAGATTCATTCTATGGGCTACCTTATTTGGCAAATTGGCTCATGGTATCAAAATCAATAGTGGCAAACCCTCAAGTACATTATCCTACACAGTCTCATGAAACTCTAACATGCAATTTATACTAGTATATCTTCATCTTCTTCTTGATCAACTTTAGGAATCAATATATAACACATAGGCTTGTGCTTCATACCATCCAAAATTTTTCTTCCATCAACTAAACAAATTCGTGCCCTAATACATACCTTTTCTTCCACTTCCTTAAGGGGCTCCAACTTGTGGTAAACTCCATCCTTTGTCAAGGAATAAGTGTTGGCATGTCCATCATGAACCGCACATTGATCAAATTGTTGCAACCTCCCCATAATATGTGACAAGCATCCACAGACACGATGATACATAATACCTCATCATGGTACTTCCCAATCTTGAACTTCACTAAAAATTTCTCATTGACTAAAGCTATACGGTCCTTTTGCAAACATGCAATCTGATATGGATGTCTCCTTCTCCTTCTCTCCAATTACAAATTTTTAATAATCTCTTTTGAAATAAGATTAACAATGCTACTGCTATCAATGATAATATTACAAACTTTACCTTCACATTTGCACCTTGTGCAAAATAAACTCTTCCTCTAAACTAGAGCTTTATCTACATTTAGCAAAACTCTCACTGTCATGAGGATTTCTCCTCTTTCTACATTTTTAGAATGCTAATTCAACATCTTCATCTACATGTACAACTTGTGCATTTCGTTAAAATCTTCTACTTGTCCTTCCTTGATGTCGTGGACATTCATATGCTTGATGTCCTTCCTGTCCACATCAGAAGTATGTTCCGTGAAAGCCTCCTCTTCCATGTCCTTGTTCATACATTCCTCTTCCTCTTTGGTCACCATTATTTTTATCATGAGGCCAGTAGGAATTACCTCCCTTTTGGTTTTCACTAATGCTAGCTTCCCCTTTCTTCTTTTGGTCATCATTTCATCCTCCATATGATCTTCCACCATGGCCTCTTCCTCTTTGCATGATTTAAATTATTCTATTAAACTTCTCTTGTATATTTAGGGCAAAATGATAAGCATCTTCAATGTTGGCATGATCAGCATAACTGATGTAGATGGAGAATGATGTTTGAACCGGTAAAAAACAGTTTGTGATGAAGAGATTGAGATTGCATGATGGATGACTTTGATCAGTTATTTGTGTTGTCATTGATGGCAAATAATGTTTATTCATGTCTACTGATGTTTGCTTATGTTGTATTGTGTCATCTAAATCTTTTTGGTCTACCAGAAAGAGATTACTGGTAAAGTATTAAGAAACTAGGAATTAGGACCTTAATCGATAAACGAGGAAATATTTTTTATTGTATCTAGTGATTGGTGATGATTGAGGCTTTGTGGTTTTGAATGTGAGTTTTTATCATTTTAACATGTATCTAACCGAAACTGCATCATGTAGTGACAACCGAAAGTTATGTTGATAACTTCTATTGTGCTTTTGCCAAGGTTTAAGGACTGATAAAGAACTCTCTTAACCGGTAATGATTTTTGGTTTGGCGGTGAACTACATAAAGTTCACATGCTGATGATGACATGACACAAACCACACGAAGTATTTGAAGGATGTTTTGGTGCGTTTGGAAAGCGAATTTCTCGGGAATATGCAAAGTGCTTAGCAGAGTGTTTTAAGGGTTTGACTTTGTACCAGATCGAGTAGTTGTGATGAGTTACGATCACTCAATGGTTGATATTGATTTGTAATTAATTTTAATGATCTATATGGCAATCTGTAATGAGCTATAAAGATCTATGATGATCTATGTTGTAAGTCTTAGGGTTTTCCTGCCGACCTAGTTGAAAAATTTATTTATGTGGGTACAGTTGATGATTGTTGTGTCGACGATTTTTGTGAATTGTGTGAAGCCGCACCGGAGTGTGAGAAGTTCTACCAGAGTGTTGTAGACTTAGAGCTTAATTGGATTTGATCAAGCAAGCAGTTGAGTGATATACACAGATCATTCATTGATGTTCCCTAACAGTTGCAGCAGATAAAATCCCTTAACCAGGTAGGTCCTAACATGCCTCACATTGTAAATCCCCTAACAAGGTGACTCAAAATTTGAGTTCTAAATCCTCTTGCGAAGTTGATCCTAACAAATCAAATCTCCTAATAGGGTTTAGGTAATCCCTTAATCGGGCTAAGCTCCTAATAGGGCATCTTTATAAACTCTTAACCAGGCTAGGCTCCTAGCAGGGCGCATTCCGAAAGAGTGCAAAATTCTTGTGGGTACCAATTCCCACCATGGTTTTTCCCTATTTGGGTTTCCACGTGAAAATCATGGTGTTCATGTGGTGAATGTTTTTGATGTGATGTTATGCTTTACTTTCAGTTTATGCATGGTTAATGAACAATTAATGTGCAACATTGATATATTAGTTTAACAGATGTTTATCAACATATATTGATACTGGTAAATGACTCTAGTGTTGGTCTATGTTTGATTTGTTGAAATTTTTAAGAGTCTAAGTTTCTGAGTTCAAATTATTGTTAATACCGATTCCCCCCCTCTCAATATCAACTGGATCCTCAAAGATTAACAATTGGTATTAGAGCGTTGGTCCTCTGTTTGCAGAAAGCCTTACAACTTGAGGGAAAGATCCCGTGAAAGATGATGAAGAAGAAGGGTCCCAAGTTTACCAAGGACAACTACCAGATATGGAGTAATTGGATGAAGATCTACATTAAAGGAATGGTTCCACAGTATTGGAATCATGTTGTAACCAAGTATGTTGCTCCTACTACTAGCCCCTTGACATTGAATGAACTAAAAGAACAACAAGAAAATATTCAGGTCCTTGAAGCAATTGTAAGTACTTTGTTTGACTCTGAGTATATAGATATTCATGGATTAGAGACTGCAAATGAGGTATGGGAGAAATTAAAATTAATTTATGGAGTTGATTAACATGTACAAAGGGCAAAACAAAGAAAGTTTAAGAGGCAAATTTGATGATATGAAAATGGTTGATGGTGAGAACATAGCTCAATATGGTCAAAGGATTAAGGAAGTTGTAGGTGGTATAAAGAGTGCTGGAGGTAAGATTGAAGATGATATTGTTGTTAGTAAAATGCTTAGAACTCTTTTATCACAATATTTTATCAGAGGTTTTTCTATTCAAGAGCTGAGAACTATTTCTAAAGATAAAGTCACCGTTGATTCTCTAATTGGACAGTTAACTGCATTTGAGCTAATTAGTTTTTATAATAGTGTTTCTAAACCTTCTGAATCTGATTTTAAGGCTTTTGTAACTATTACATCAGTGAGGAAAGGAGAGGACACTTGTCATAATCATGACTGTAGGTCTAGTCATGGAAATAACAAAGGTGATGGTGATGAAGAAGATCATCTGATGGAACTGGAGGCATTATTGGATAAGAGATTCCCTAGAGGTACTGGCAAGTATAAAGGTAGATTACCCTTGAAGTGTTTCTATTATAGTAAGATGGGACACATAGCTACTAATTGTCCTAACATTGATAAGAAAGAGAAGTTTAGGAAATTTGAAGGAAAAGGCAAGAAACATTGTTATGTTGCAGTGGATGAAGGTGTGACTGATGATGAATTAGAAGAAGATGACAATGAGGAGATAGTGTTTGTTTCTGTGAAGGAATCCGATTGATGAGAAGGCATTGGTGTCTCACATGGACACCAATGATGAATAGATAATAGATAGTGGTTGCTCACACCACATGACCAGTGACAAAAGTAAGTTCTTATCCCTTGAAGAGTTTGATGGAGGTGTTGTAAGGTTTGGTAATAACTCTCCCTACATGGTTAAAGGTAAATGATCATTTTCTTTAAATGGGAAGAGTAATGTAGATGATGTCTTTTGGGTTGATGGACTAAAACATAACCTCTTGAGTGTTGGACAACTTAATGATAAGGGATTTCTATTTGAATTTAAAAGTGGAGTGTGCAGGATTCTTGGAAACAATGGAGAATTGATTTCTACTGGAAAGAAGACTAGAGGTAATCTATTTCATATGAATACTAATGTGAATGATTGTTTGGTGGAAAATATTGAAGATAGCTGGTTGTGGCACAAGATATTTTGTCATGTGAATTTTGACAATTTGATTAAAGTTAGCAAGTCAAGTATTGTGAGAGGTTTGCCCCATCTTGTGAAATCGGACAATGTGTTATGCAAGGACTGTTAGATGGGTAAGATGACCTCTGTATCTTTTAAGAGTAAGTTTTTCTCTTCTGAGAATATTCTTGATTTGGTTCATACCGATCTTTGTGGTCCTATGAGAACTAAGAGTTATTTTTGTGATAAGTATTTTAAGATCTTTACTGATGATTTTTCCAAGATGATGTGGGTAACTTTTCTGAGAGAAAAGTATAAGGCGTTCAGTAAATTTAAAGCATTTAAAGCTTTAGTTGAGAAAGATACCGAGAAGAATCTAAAATGTTTGAGATCTAATTGCGGAGGTGAATTTACTTCTGATGAGTTTGTGAAGTTCTGTGATGAACAGGGAATTAAGAGGCAAATGCCAGATCTTAGAACTCCACAACAAAATGGGATAGCAAAGAGAATGAATAGAACAATTATTGAAGCTACTAGAACCATGATGATTCAAGGTGAAGTACTAAAGATGTTATGGAGAGAAGCAGTTAGCACTGATGTTTATACTTTAAACTGGGTTCTTGTAAAAAAAAGGTAACAACAAAACACCATACGAATTATGGAATGGAAAGACTCCTAGTGTAAGTTATTTCAAAATTTTTGGGGGTAAATGTTTTATTAAGAAAGATGATTACATTGAAAAGTTTGATGCTAAGTGTGATGAAGGTATTTTTCTTAGTTACTCTACAAAGAATAAGGCATTTAAATGTTATAACAAGAGAACTAAGAAGATCATTGAGAGTGCTAATGTAAAGATAGATGAACTCTCTGAGAAATCTGCTGAGACTAGCAGATATGAACCTAAGAAAGATGAAGAAAGACTTGTGTTTATAGAACCGGAGGTGAAGAAGGAGGATGAGCAAAATGTTGTAGAAATAGGTACTCAACCGATAAATTCAGAGAGCGATGAAGATGAAGAACATGAAGCAGGAAGCATGACACTGGAATCGGTTATTCCAAGGTATGTCAGGTTAAATCACTCTGAAGAACAAATAATTGGAGATAAAAATGCTGGTGTACAAACAAGGAGGAAAATGAGAGAAAATTCTTGTTTGATTTCATTTATTGAGCCTAAAACAGTAAGGGAGGCATTAAATGATGATGACTGGGTTAATGCAATGAATGAGGAATTGGATCAGATAGAGAAGAAAAAAAGATGGACACTTGTTCCTAGACCGGAAGACAAGAATGTTATTGGCACTAAATGGGTCTTTAGAAACAAGTTAAATGAAGAATACAAGGTTGTGAGGGATAAAACAAGGTTGGTTTGCAAAGGCTATGCAGAAGAAGAAGGAGAAGATTATGGTGAAACCTTTGCACCGGTGGCGACATTGGAAGGAGTAAGAATGTTACTTGCTTATGCTGCATTTAAAGGATTTAAAGTCTATTAGATGGACATTAAATCAACCTTTCTTAATGGAATCCTTGAGGAAGAAGTGTACATAGAACAACCAGATGGGTTTGCTTTGTTTTAGGATAAAGACATGGTTTGCAAATTACATAAGGCACTGTACAGATTAAAGTAGACACCAAGAGCATGGTTTGAAAGATTGCATGCACACCCAATCAAAAAAGGATTCCAATGTACTAGTGAGGATAGTAACATATATCTAAGGATTGATGGAGACAAAGTATTGATAGCTTAAGTATTTGTGGATGACATAATTTTTGGTGGTAATGATGAATTATGCATCGATTTTGCTGAGGAGATGAAGAAAGAATTTGAGATGTCTCTTATTGGTGAAATTAAATTTTTCATTGGGTTGCAGGTCCAACAATTGGATGATGAAATATTTATCTGTTAGAGTAAGTATGTTAAAGAGGTGTTGAAAAAATTTGGCACAAAGGATTGTAAACCGGTTGGTACTCCGATGGTGACAGGCTACAAGTTGTCTAAACAAGATGATTCACCATCTGTTGATGAGAAAGAATATAGGTCTATGATTGGTAAGTTGCATTATGTAGTTCATAAAAGATTCGATATTGCACATCATGTTGGATTGGTTGCTAGATTTCAAAAGGATCCCAAGGAGACTCACTTTGTAGTGGTGAAAAGGATATTCTGGTACCTAAAAGGCACATTAGATTATGGCTTATGGTATCCTTGCAAAGGAGATTTTTTTTTGAATGTGTTTACTGATGTTGATTGGGCAGGCAATGTTGATGACCGGAGAAGCACTACCGGTGGAGATTTTCTTCTAGGAGGTAGATTGGTCACTTGGACAAGTAAGAAGAAAACTTGTGTTTTTCAGTCAACAACAGAGGCATAATATGTTGCAACATCAATGAATTGCACACAGACAATCTAGATGAGACATGTGCTTGAAGGATTCAAATTTGATATGTCTGAACCGGTGACTATTTACTATGACAATACTAGTGTAATTAATATTTCGAAAAATCCCGTGTTACATGCAAGAACAAAAAACATAGAATTGAAATATCATTTTCTAAGGGAAAGAGTACAAGAAAAAACAAGTCAGTATAAGAGCAACTAGTAGACATTTTCACTAAACCATTGCCAAAGACTACCTTTGAGTATCTCAGAGGTAAATTAGGGGTCTTGCCCCTACATAAGAAGAACTAGGATGTAGGAAATGCATCAATCCAGTGGGCTTAATGACTATTTTTCACTTTGGATTGATGAGATGTAGGATACTTTGCAGGGGGAGAAGCTTAGATGAGTTTGCAGACATGTTGAAGACATCAACAATAGATATGATGAACAGTGATTCTTATGCACTTTTGGTATCACTATCAAAGGGGGAGAAGAAATATGATCAGTCATGAGAGAAGGAATGAAGATAAAGTGTAACTGGCAGATGATCGACAGATGAGGTGCAATAGAGAAGAGAAGAGTTGTAGAGAAGGTCCAAAACAGAGCTGAGCAATATGAGTTGAGTACATTGATGTTTAGTGTTTCCATCAATGCCAAAGGGGGAGATTGTTGGCATGATTGGCATAATTGATGCAGACAGAGAATGATGACTGAACCGGTAAAAGACTATTTGTGATGACATTGTGATGAAGAGATTGAGATTGCATGATGGATGACTTTGATCAGTTATTTGTGTTGTCATTGATGGCAAATAATGTTTACTCATGTCTACTTATGTTGTATTGTGTCATCTAAATCTTTTTGGTCTACAGGAAAGAGCTTACCGGTAAAGTATTAAGAAACTGGGAATTAGGACCTTAATCGGTAAACGAGGAAATATTTTGATTGTATCTGGTGATTGGTGATGATTGAGGCTTTATGGTTTTGAATATGTTTCTATCATTATAACATGTATCTTACTAGAACCGCATCATGTAGTGACAACTGGAAGTTATGTTTATAATTTTTGTTGAGTTTTTGCCAAGGTTTAAGAAGGGTTTAAGGACCGGTAAAGAACTCTCTTAACGAGTAATGATTTTTGGTTTGACAGTGATCTACATCAAGTTCACATGTTGATGATGATGTGGCACAAACCACGTGAAGTGTTTGAAAGATGTTTTGGCGCGTTTGGAAAGCAAATTTCTTGGGAATATGCAAAGTGCTTAGCAAAGTGTTCTAAGGGTTTGACTTTGTATCAGATCGAGTTGTTGTGATGAGTTACGATCACTCAAAAATTGATATTGATTTGTAATTGATTGTAATGATCCATATGACAATCTATAATGACCTGTAAAGATCTGTGATGATCTATGTTGTAAGTCTTAGGGTTTTGTTGTCGACCTAGTTGAAAAAGTTATTTATGTTGGTATAGTTGATGATTGTTGTGTCGACGATTTTTGTGAAGTTTTTGAAGCCAAACCAGAGTGTTGTAGACTTAGAGCTTAATTGGATTTGGTCAAGCAAGCAGTTGAGTTCTATACACAGATTATTCACTGTTGTTCCCTAACAGTTGCAACAGATAAAATCCCTTAACCGGGTAGGTCCACATTGTAAATCCCCTAACAGGGTGACTCAACATTTGAGTTCTAAATCCTCTTGCGAGGTTGATCCTAATAGATCAAAGCTCCTAACAGGGCTGAGGTAATCCCTTAACCGTGCTAAGCTCCTAACAGGGCATCTTTGTAAGCTCTTAATCGAGTTAGGCTCCTAACAAGGTGCATTCCGAAAGAGTGCAAAATTCTTGTGGGTACCAATTCTCGCCATGGTTTTTCCCTATTTGGGTTTCCATGTGAGAATCATGGTGTTCATGTGGTGAATGTTTTTGATGTGACATTATGCTTTACTTTCAGTTTGTGCATGGTTAATGAACTCTTAATATGCAAAATTGATATATTAGTTTAACATATGTTTATTAGCAGATACCGGTACTAGTAAATGAATCTAGTGTTGGTCTATGTTTGCTTTGGTGATAGTTTTAAGAGTCTAAGTTTCTGAGTTCAAATTATTATTAATACTGATTCCCCCCCTCTCAGTATTAACTAGATCGTCTAAGATTAACGCTTCACTAGTAGTCATCTTGACCAAACTTATCTCCTCTTGAATACTTGGCTTCAACCCATTTATATAATGGGCTACCTTCACCTTGTTTCCCTAACAATGGCCTATTGATCATTGACCCTATAGAACTCTTTCATGTACTCTTGGACAGACTTGCTTGCTTCAAACCTTGCATCTTCTTCAACAACTCTAACTTATAATAAATAGGAATGAAATGCCTCCTCAACTTTCCATCATCTGATCCCATCTTGTTATGTTTTATTTTCTTCTTCTATTTTTTTTCTAGTTGTGATTCCTTCCACCAAATATTAGCATGACCTTTTAACTTGGTCTTTGCAAACTTGAACCCTCAAGATCTTCCACTTTCTCAAACTCAAAGTATTCGCCCATATCATTAATCCAATTGATCAACTACTTAAGATTTCTAAAAAAAATGAAAAATTCAATCTTTGTCTTTTTGCAAGCTTGGAGATTGTCTTTATTAATCTAACTTTCTTGAGGTCTCCAACTACATCTCGTTCTTCTTAAAATAGTTCTTCTCTAGCTTCATCCTCACTTTCTGCTCTTCCTTTTAGCTCGAATTCTCTATATAGCTCCTCTTGCAGTGCTTTGTAGGGATCTAAAACCTTCTTCTCTTCCAACAACATTTCTTCAATCACCATAGTTTGGACACTTTTCCCACAAAACCACAAACCAACATCATAATGCAAATTGCCTCATATTTGAAGATTTGTTTACACACTCATGAACCCTCACTCTGATACCAAGTGATGAAGGGATACTCCACCCAACACTTACACATATTGAATAACAACAAATATTAAGACAAAACATGAAAGGACAACAACCTACGTTCGATTTATTCAATAAAATGGAATTACAAATTCAAAAATTGTAATGCTACAACTACCACTTGATGAAGGGCTACTCCACCTAACACTCACATATAGCACAATAGATAATAACATAAAAAATGCAAGAAGGAAAATAACCCACTTTTGATTTCTTCAATAATTT
Organism: Cryptomeria japonica; assembly: GCF_030272615.1. Taxonomy (NCBI): domain Eukaryota; kingdom Viridiplantae; phylum Streptophyta; class Pinopsida; order Cupressales; family Cupressaceae; genus Cryptomeria; species Cryptomeria japonica. The sequence goes on along the minus strand of NC_081406.1, from coordinate 665,464,235 downwards.
ACAGATTCAAAAATTGCAATGCTATAGCCATATACAGACTTAAACCATTACAAAGAAAATCAACTTTCTAAGAAAACTCTACAATTTGGAGCCACAATCTACACTGGTGGAGCCATCTTTTGTAAACTATGTTCACCTCTTTATTTGGAATCAATAACCACCTTATAATGTTATGGAAAGTGTAACTCTCTCTTTTAATGGTGCTAAATGTCCAACTATTTGTTTTCAGAATTTTTTTTTTCATTTGAAACTTGAAATTTGGTAGCATAACTTTCGAGAGCCATAATTTTTGACTTGGATGCCAATTTGCTATTATAATATATCATTGGAAATCTTGCAAAAATATGTACAATGCATAATTGATGTAAAGATCATTTCATCCACTTTTTGAGCTTTTGTGGGGCTTCTAAGAGCTTCAAAATCGAGTTTGAAACTTTATAGAATAAATTTCTTGAGACAATAATTTTAATATCTCCCAAACGGTATAAGATATTGAGATGATTCTTTCACCATTCACTTTATTTTTCATTTTCTTTCATTGGGGCCAATTTTCCTGTCCATAGTGTTCATATAGGCTAACTTACTAAAAAATACAAGTGATTATCTTTGGCCTTTTCAAACTTCTAACTATCCTACACCTCGTAAGTGTCGTCATGGACTTCGAAACAACTAAAAAAATCTACAAAATAGAAGGGAAACATAATTTTGTCTTGGGTGATGCAAGATTACCCTTACACCATAGATACTCTTGCATGAGCCACAAACCTACAAATTATTATATTCTTCCCTTCTTAAAGTGACAAACCTACAAATTATTATATTCTTCCCTTCTTAAAGTGATTTAAGGGTATAATGATCTTCAAAAATCAACATTACGAGGTGGTTCTCTATTAATTAGGAGGTGTTTGGAGATATTTTCAAGAGTATTTTATTGATTGTACAGTCCCATATGCTTACTATTTGAGCTACTGTTACATTTTCGTAGACATGCAACCTCATATTTTGAGTGATGATTTATGTAGAGGGTATTTGGAGTGATGATTTATGTAGAGGGTATGTCTTAGTGCTCAAACATGGAATGATTTATGAATGTTCCCAGGTTATTAATGCAATTTCCAACGTTAAAAATTAGTTTCAGACATGCTATTCTTCATTCCGGTGACCCATAGTTTGTCTTTAATGGAGGTGGTAATTGTTTGGGTAGTGTTGGGTATACTTTTGGCATTTGATATTTGTTTGTAGATGACTTTTTTTACAATGGTGGAGTTTTGAGGAGTTTCACGGCTATTTGAGCATGCAACATGGGTCATTTCAGACCTGCTACACCTGCATTAGAATTGAAATCTACCTATTCTTATCTTTTGAAGGTTGCTCTGGAATGCTAGGAGATCTTGAGGCTGACTGTCATACTTTGAGGAGTTTTATGTTGGAAGGGTAGACATTTATGATGTCTTGCATTATTGTTTGACCTTGAAACTAACAAGGATGAATTTAGTCATATCAGATTGTTGTAGCAACACTTCCAGTTACAACCTGTTTTCCTTATATTGTCATCCTTCATGCATGGACTTCATTGTGAATGATTATAAGACATGACAATGTAGTAGGATATGTATATGAGTTGATTTCATGTATCATACTTTATAACAACAGTAAGCCATTGCTTGTACATGTTATGATTTCCATGAGAAAAAATGAGAAAAAAAGAGGTGGCTATTACTTGTACTTAGTCTTGTTAGACTCTATTGGTGTATCTTTCTATCATCTTATTTTTTCGTGAATATTGTATTATTATTCTTTATTATATATAGTTAAATTAGAAATATTCATCAAATAAATAGTATGGCTAAAATATAGATTGTGAAACAAGATGACTTGATTGTGAAATGATAAATGAAATAATCTTGTTGGTTATTATAATTAGTTATGATGATTGAAATACAAAAGAATGTACAAATAGATGGTTCAATAGTATTGAAGAATAATTGAATGTGATAAATATTTAGATATTAGAAATAATTTAGTAGTTTTCCTTCAAAGTAGAAGAAAATTTGAATCATAAAGAACAATGTAAACAAAATGAACAAAGATGACTAAGTGATCAAATCTAGGAAATAATCACAAAATGTAAGAAAGTTATCATAGAAGACAAGGTCTGGGTAATTTGAAGCCATGTAAAGATACGAGAATAGAGAGGATTAAAAATGTTAGAATGTTGGAATACTTATGACAAAGGCCAAATAATAAGATTACAACTTGTAGGTTATCATAAGGATAATATGATAAGATGAATAGTGATGAACAAGTCACAGTAAAAGGAAGAACGTCCAACAGTGCCATGGAAATGTTCAGTGCAATAATGGGATGTAAAAGGAGCAATATTACAAAATTCATTCTTGAAGTCATTGTAAGAATAAAACTTAGGAGATAGTGAACATAGTGATGCCATAGAATATACAAAGGAAAAAAATGAGATATGTCGAACATAGAAGAAATAGCATTGAGGAAACCCAAAAATTAGAATTGGCATAATAGAAATGGATATATATATATATATATATATATATATATATATATATATATATATGGAATGGATTAAAATTGGACAAACTTTTCAATATTGTAGATTAGAAATGTTGGTGGTATTGAGTCAAAGATTCAAAAGAATATGATAAGATGATTGAAATGATTTGAACCAATACAACAAAAAATTGAAGGGAAACAAGAACAATAGAAAGTATAGTTTTTTTTTGAAAGATGATATTCTAGAGGAAGTAGAGAAAGAAGATTATAGATTTATTTTGATAATGAAAGTACAATTGATTGGTTACAAAAATTTGTGTACATAGTGGGTGTGAAGATTCGGCCATAAGAAGATGAGTTGGAAAGATATTTGGAAGAAATGTATGAGTACAATGCAAATACAATTGAAGGTATAGAATAGTGAATGCATTGATGAAACAATTACTTTGGAGTGAAGAATAGTACAAGAAAGTGAGTAATTGCAAGATAAATATTTTAATAGACTGAAGCTTCAAAAATGACATAGGTGAGAAAGAGATTGCAAATTTTATTTTGAAAGCTTGTTCATGTGTTGATGGTAGATCATGTTTGAGTTTATAACGTAACAAGTGGTTCATTCATTTAACCCTTATTCTGAAACACTAAGATCACAAATCACTTATTTGAGGTGTATAATGTAGGATCATTCTAGGTCAAAGAGCACTCTTGTATTAATAAAAAATATGTTTTTGTATTGTTGTATTTGATAGGTGTTTCAAATGTGTTTCTATCATTTACATTGGTCATGCTTACATTTTCCTACTTTTAGCTTCAAAATAGAGGATTTAGATTAATATAAATAGATGTCGACATAGTGAAATTATACTTTTTGGAAAGAATTACAATAAGGACTAGATGCTTACAAAATATAACTTCTAAACGAATTCATTTGACCCCCCAAAAGGTAAAGTAAAAGTGGTTTTTTGTTAGTATTTTGATATGTGCATATGAGACTCCATTGCAAGTATGACTTAGGACTAGAGGGGTTCTATCCAAGGGGGTTTGATCTAACCCTCTTCAATTAATTATTTCAAATGAGACCTCTCATGGCTTAAATCATTATATTTTCTAAAAAATATGAGATTTTAGGCAAAATTAGGATGTACCAAGTTTGTAACCCATTATTATGGGACTACCCCCATTTCTATGGACAAGTGGTGTGAAGGGAATCCACTTTTATTTACATGCTTTGAGTCAAATCTCATATAACTCCATTCTTCCTTCTATATCTATAAGGGTACTTGAGTTTAAGTGTTTCACTTTATTTTATTCGAAAGGATGCTAACATGGAATGACAATTTATAAAGCATCAAGTTTTATGAAATTAATCTCTTAATCCATTTTTCATAGATGAATATGTGAATAAAATATACTTTAATTTAATGTTAATTCATCAACTTGTGGGAGGGATAGGAGGTGAAGACTACCTTAACTATGAGATAAACACATGTATGATGGTAACTATTTCGTCAAGAAACTCATGACAAATTGATTCAATTGACCTACTCACAAGGGATCACCCAAACCCATTTCATCCTGGAACTTGAAAGTCAACATCCTTATCTATTCCATCCACTTTAAAGGAAACATAGAGTCGAGGATGAATGCAACTAAAGTCAATGAATGGTGGAGAAAATGATGAAATAGAAATGCATGAGGGAAGTACATTGCTAGCCTAGGCAATTAACTACACATGCCAAACATGCAAGTAGGTGCTTGGGTGTCACATCCAAAATATTACAAATACAAGCATTAATGGGAATTAACTCCAAATAATGACTATTCAACTATAATTGGATGAATAATTAGAAATAGCATGGGTATTATTGAGAACAACATAATGTGAGATAAGAAAGGCTATAATCAAGAGTGGTGTACAATCACAAGAAGTGGGAAGTATATAGAGAGTCTAGGATTTAGAATTTTGGGGATCCGCTTCTATTTAGAAGAGAGTGCTTTCAATCTTCGAGAAAAAAACAACATTAATGCTTGCATTTTCTAAGAAATTAACCAAGTGGTTTACTTCTTGAAAGAAATGAGAGAACATTATGTTTATGTAGTGAACCAACTTAGAATATAGTTGGATTAAATACAAAAGCTTCCACTTTGATGAGGCCATTGATGACAAATTGAGAGTTTCATTAGTAGAGAACAAAAGATCTTCTAAAAATTGTAACTTGTATTAAAATTTTATTTTATTCTTAATGTTGCCTCCTCATGTTGGAATTTGACTGAGAAATTGTGCATTCAACAACTTGGTGTGTTGGCATTGCTGTCAATTACTTGTCTTTGGGTTGTGCATTTGATTAGAACAAAGCAGATGAATGCATTTGAACAGATCAAGCATAGAGTGCTCAGAATGAACATAAAAGTGTTTGGGATTTTATCCCATATTGTTAGTGTAGCAAAGCTATTGGCTATTTATATAACCCAATGTACCACTTGTAAGTGAGCATTAGCTCATATTTTTTGCCATTTGATTTGGAGCGTAGCATAGTGTCATTGATAGGAGATAGATATTTCAATGAGAGCCAATTTCAGTCTCACCGACTCAAAGTATTGACGAAGGTTGACGTTGGTGAGACATGATCTCATCGAAGTGAGATTTCCAAATGTGCATCGATAAGACATTTGATATCGAAGTGAGATTTCCAAATGTGCATCGATAAGACATTTGATATCGATGAGATCCTTCAATGAGTCACATTGATTCATTGATGAACTAAGGTGAACAAGGACATGTAAATGCATATCGGCAAGGCATTGCAATGTCGATGAAAGCTTTTTGGAGTCTATTCGACTAAGTGTGTAAGCATGACTAGTTTCATAATATGAGAAGACGATGACATGGCAATATTGATGACGAGGAGTGAATATATCAAATTAAAGATTTTATTTTTATGATATCGATGTGACTTTATCAAATCAAATAGACTCTTTGAGATGTCCCTTCAACGTAACATATAGAAGAAGGTCAATAGGATGAAGTTACAAGGAGATAGTACATGCGCTAAGCTGATATGACACGTGGAACCGCCATGGTGACAAATATGAAAAACCTATCAGACATGTTGAAGAAATCCTTTTGGTACGTACACATGTAGTCTTGGAACTTGACCAAAACAACAAGAACAAATGACTGTCAAATCCTATTGGATAGATTGTGTTGAGTTGCCATGAAGAGAAAATGTTATGAGATGTTATGGGAAACCGAATAGATGAACAAACCAAAATGAAAATAGAGTAAGCTGTATAGATCATTCTGCATGATAACCATGAAACTAACCGAATTACTAATCTGCGATGAGTTATTGAGAAACATGTTGGTACACCTGGGAAGATGTGCAAAATTGCGGTTTCAACCACAATGTGTGAGATATACTCTCCTAATTTCAAAGGAAAGGCTCCCCCTTTGCTTTCTACTTCAACAATTCAAAAATAAACTCTAACTCTAAATCTGTTCTAAATCTGGGTGCAACTCTGTCTTGTTCTCTTTTTATAGAAAAGACACTTATTCTTCTCTTCTTTCAGAAAAGAATCATAGCTGAAAGCACAAATGATTAATGAAGTAAACTAAATAAAGAAGCAAAGTTTCCATAAAGGCACCAAGTCCTCCGTTGCTTCTCTGGGACAAGAAAACAGAAAGAAAGATCAAAGTCTTCAACTATCTACTCTCCTATCAACCTTTCTAGATGATTTTTTGGTAACCAAGCACAATATGTAGCAGCTCAAAGTCTAACTACATGATGCACATCTTATGTACAAATATAGAAAATAAAAGCAGCTAAAAGTCTGCAAGTTACCCCATTTGCTTGAGCATCCTACAATAGTTTCAAATGTGACAAGCAACTCAAATTCTACAGTATCAAATCTGAAAAACCAATCTAAAACTCCAAACACAATAAACAACTCAAAGTTTGCAAGATTGAGCTTGAATCCCTCTTGTATAACACCTCAAAATTCACAATCAATCTCCAAACAATGTCATCACATAATACCTTGAATCAACACAAAGTTTGAAATTAATTTGCCTCTTTTAATTGATTGCAATCTGATTTACAACTAAGCTTAAAGTCTTAGAGTGCACGTACAAACTGGTAGAGTCTTGTTGCATTGTCAAAAGATAAAGATTATAGTAGACCCCATTAAGTATTTATAGAAGAGGAGCTTTGAGAAAAAGGTGGGAGGATTCCAACTAACTTGATAAATTCTCTCAACCACCATGACTTATTCCAACTACAGTCCTAATTTAAATCAACTTGTAGTTGCTTTATATGTAATTACATTTTACAAAAATGCAAGTTAAAGTGACACTTTCAATTACAAAACTTATTTTTACATGTAACTTGTCAAAACAAAATTACAATTGTATAATTGAAACTATTCTATGTGTCTGAAGACACGACTCTAATTACATCATCCTTTGCCTGTGATGATCTTCATGCTAATTCAGGATTTTAGAACTTGAAGTATTCAGTATTAGTGAAGACATCTTGAACCGGAACAAGAATTTGCATCCTTAATGATCTTTGCGTCCTTGGCCAACATACTTCAACCTTATCACAGGCTTGGGGTAGTACTTTTTCTTTAGGAAGGAAATTATTCTCTTCATTGTGTTCTTTTTCCATGCTTGATTCACTTTGTCACTAGATGACTTCATGAGGATTATTGACCCTTGGGTTGCCCCATGAATTACTGTTGTATCTCTTCTTCTTTTGTTTACTAATGAAGAATCCATAACACTTTATTCAAGATGAATTTTTTATAAAACAATTCACATGCCTTGATTTGTTGGTTTGATAGATCGTGTGTGCAAACAAGATTGACAAGGGAAGAGATAAATTGATACAATAATAGGCTCACAAGCGAATTTCCAGTTTTGGAGATTGCATTACATGTGAAGAAAAACAAGAGCATTGACTTGAAATTGTGGAGAATGGACATGCTATTTCAAATGTGTAATGGTAAAATACAAGTTTGCACTTGTAATTGGTTCCTAAAGACTCATTTTCAAGTGGTTTTGAGTGCATTTTTGACCAATTTCGGGTTTTGGAAGGTTGATTGCAAGTGCAAGTATAGGGAAAAATTTTACACAACCACTTGTAATCGGGTCTTGAAGATCCGACTACAAGTGCTCTTTATTTGCAAAGAGGGAACATTTAAAACTTGCTTATGAATGAAAGAAACTTGCAGCCACCTTGTGGACATCTGACCATGGAGGGAAGGGCATTAAAATCAAACTCAAATATGCAAAAACGTGACAATGGTAGAGAAAAAATGGGGGATTCAATAAAGTTGCAGACCTTGCCAAGTGTTCTTCATGCCAAAAATCTCTCCAATTGGGGTACACATGAACAAGAGCAAGTAAAAAATCCACAAAAAAACTTGCAAAACTAATTTCAGTTTGGGGAGACTCATTACAAGTTTAAAATAACTTGTAATTCCTCATTGCAAGCGTTTTGGGTTTTTCATGACCCATTACAAGTTGAAAATGTCTTATAATGCTTTACTTGAAGCAAATCGGGTTATTTTTGGTTCATTAAAAGTTTCTTTTTGAGAATAACTTGTAATGAGAGATTTTAAAATCACTTTACAAGTTTGAAAAAATGACTTAAAGGCCAATTTTGGGTTTTGAAGGACACTTTACAAGTTGAAAAGACTTGTAATTTCAAACACGTGCAGTCACCTCAAAAAGTTCCTACAAACACTTAAAGTGAAAAAAGAAATATAAAGTGAAATTTAAAACTTGTGATTGCATCAAAAGGTTTGTACCTGTAGTGACTTTACTTGCAATGGAATCAAAAAGTTTCCCAACTTCTAGTGACTACTCTAAAACCCGAAACTGCACAAAAAATGGCCAAAATGAAAGCCAAAAGTAACCAAAATTTTCACAGAGATCTAAGATAAGCTCACGATTGATTTATCATCAAGAAATGTAGACTTTCCACTTTGAAAAACATGTCTAGAGCCTTAAAATCTCAAATTTCAAGCAAAAATATGTGAGGTCCTCCCAATTTGTGTACGTTCAAAAATTAAGACAACAAAAAAAGCCTTGGCTGACATGAAAGAGAAAAGATAACACACATAAGTATTTGAAAATAGACACATAAGGATGTTGGTAACGAATTGATGATGTTATAAGAAGAGAGAGTTAGAAGTTGAAAAGCGGAGTAGAGTGTGTGCTAAATTGATACATCAAGCAAGACTGAAGATGGGAGAAAATAGAGTTATAGAATACATCTATAATAGGGTAATCATATGCATTTCTTTTATCATGTTTAGTCTAAGTGGGCGCTCAAAATAGGGATTGTAGTTCCTTGAAGTTGTAGCTTCTAAATCAGGGGTTGGTGCTCCTTTGGATTGGTGTCCATAAAAGTTCAAGGATTGGTGTTCCTTTGAGTTGGTGCTCATAAAATTGTAATCGGATCTTCATTGTAATTGGATCTTTTAAAGAGTCATTAAAAACATGATTAAGTTTTATAAAATAAGAATCATAAAAACTAAGGCAAGGTACAAAAATAGCATTGTAAGAAACAACTTCATTGCATGGCAGTTGTATCTTCCAACTAAGTACACTGCTATTGCACTTGCTGGCTCTTGAAAATCTACAAAGCCTTGAGGACACTTGGAATTCCATCCTCATTGGGAATAATCACATTTTTGTTTCCCAACACCCACAATGATTTCCCCTTCCTATTTTCCTCTGCCTTTAAAACGAATGCCTAATAATGATTGACACCTAGAATCAAGGATGCATCAATCCTTACAAATTTGTAATGCTTCTCCTCATTGAATGTCTTTGGGTTTTCCAAAGTGTCAATAATTTTCTAAAATTGTGCTTTTAACTCATTAGTAGTGGCATACCCCAAATTATCTTTCCTCTTTAGCTGACAACCTATGTCACTAAATTCCTAAATCACCTAAGTGAGCATCTTATTATCTTCTTTCAATAACTTTCTTTGCTATCTGATGTTCTATAGCAAGAACTGATGCTTCCAATCCAAACTCTAGAGCCATGTGGCACAAATAGTGTCATTGAAAGTTAGTATGACTGGTTCTTCTGGTGACAACCACATCAATGTCCATATCCATGATTTCTTGCAACTCTTTCCTAGCATGTTGGTGCGAGGATTCTTTCATCTTAGAATTGTTGATCTCCAAGGATACAATGTTCCTTGCTAAAATCAATTAATTGTATGACCTGCTCAGATTATCAATAAACAAAAGGCCTTTAGCCTTCATTTTCTTCACCCAATCCTTGGTAACCCTACAAAAATGTCTATCTGATCGTAGGTTGGAAACTAATCCTTTATTAACATCTGATTCAAGATTAAGCACTCCTTCTGTAGAGCTTCAGTCTTGAGGTGATGAGGTCAATAATAACTTAAGGCATTTGGATAAAGTATCCACTAATGCCTTCAGTCCCTCTTTATGCAATTTTTCCTTTGCAACTCTTTCCATTGCCTTGGTGAGCGTGACCTACAAATTGTGTAGGTCTACATCCATACTTGGAGGCACCATGTCTATATGGGTAAGGTTAAAGGTAGCTACGGTAGCCCAACCTGAATGTTTCTGAGCAATAGGGTGAACCCACAATAGTGGGTTACACTTTTTTTGACGAAGAAATTGCACTCGTTTGTTCAAAACATAATTTTTACCCCTTTCGATCAAACCCAAAAAATAATTTGATCGAACGTATTATTTTAAATACGTTCGATGGAATATAAAATTTTAAAACATGGGGTTTGATCAAACCCCCTTTTTTAATGGTTTGTTAAAAGGAACATAGCCGTTTAAAATTTTTTTCTCAAAGGGGTCGATGGAACATGGGTTTGATCAACCTAGGGGGTTCGATAGAACCCCCTTCGTCGAACCCGCTTGCTAGAGATCTCCCCTCCCAAACTCTCCTGGTTTCTACAAATTTTTGGCCTTCAAAGCTTGAATTGGGGGCTCAAATGGATGAATTTTGACAAACCCAAATGCATGATAGTAGTGCTCAAAGTGAGCTTTCCAATTATTATTATTTCAATATATATTGAGTTTATTAATATTTTTTTTAGGTTAACTAAACATAGGTTTCACAACAAACATCAACTTTTGAGTTCAATGCTTATGGAAAAATAGTAAACAAGTGAAAAAAATATATAAAAAATATTTACGCACTAGGTATTGAAGTCTTCTTTCCAACAAAAATAAATAAATTGATTTTCGTTACATATACAACAAGTTATGTAATATCAAATGGACATATGCCAAAATTATAGTTAACTCGATTTAAAATCTTAATAAAATATGAGATATTGAAGATAATGTTACAAAACCAATTGCAAACACTATATATGGATGTTAAAAAACCAAGTTCAAAAGAATCATGTTCATATCTATTATAGAAAAAAAGTTATGCTATATAGAGTGAGTATAAATTTTAAAAATGTTGTTTTTTGAAAAAAACTAGTTTTCAAGGGAGATGGGAAAATGGAAGCAAATTGATTCCAAAAATTATCAAAAAACTATTTTTATAATCTGCATACAAAATGACACAAATCACTAGTTCACATCATCTACAAATTCCTTACGGTTTAGCAGTAATAGGTGTCCGAATCTGAAGTTTTTTCTGAAAATGAATATTGCAGTGTCAAAGTTGGCAAAAAAGTGTAAGCCACTATTGTGGGTTCACCCAGTAGGGTGAGAATTTCAAGTAAAAGGTGATTAGAAGTTTCATCCTCTATCAAGTGAGAGGTCATTTCAAATGAGCTTCTTGCTTTTAGGAGCGAGGGTAGATTGTAGTAACTGAGATGTAGTATCCCTTGATTGTTTCCTGATGGATTCAACTTTTCTTTTGTTGGAGAGGGATTCTTCCAACCATGAAGGAGATGATAGAGCCTTGATAGCGCTCTTCATATATTTAGGATATAGGAAAAGAGTTATTTTCATAGGAGGGGTTCTATCTATATTCTGTGAGTCAAAAGGGAAGGGAGGTCTAGGTTTACCTTTGTTAAGGTCCTCTATATTATGAACTTCTATTATGATGATGCCCTGCCTTAAGTCTCCTGCCACAACTTTTCCTTTGTCTCCTCCCTTTCCCTATCCTTTATCTGTATTTTCTTCAATCTCTTTCTCCTTTTCCTCTTCTATATTAGGCATGCAACCTTCCCTGCAAGTCTTCTTTTAAGACTTATTCTTCTTAGGGGTTTTTCATCACCTCCATTTCCCCTTGGTGTGATAGAGGATGTCATTTGAGTGGTAGGTGTTAAGGTAGGAGTGACATCACTATTGGAGCCACTTGGTGCTAAGGTCTTTTTTCTTTTAGGTGGGCTAGCCTTAATAGTTTCCCCTTTCTTATTTGCCACCCACATTATTGTCTTCCTTAGGTCAACCACTGTTCTTTGTCAAGATCATCTTCCTTTGGTTGATACCAATTGATAGGATACAAGGGTTGAGAACATACATTAGAGAAATACCAGGGTCAATGAGATCATACACATCATCTGTGATACTTGTTGTATCCGAACCTAATTGATAACTTGTTATTTGTTTTAATGTCATCCTTGACCAAACTCTTCTTCTTACTTCAAGATCGTCAACATAATCTTCCCAATAATCTTCAAGCTGAGGTACATGATTATATGTGGGACCCAGATACAAATTGTCCCTAACAAAATTCTTGCTATCACAATGCAACCTTAAAACATCATAAGTATCTAGGGTATAATTATCTAGGCCTTTTATATAGTAAAGTGCATCTGATTGTGTCTTGTAGGAATATAGACCTAGAGTGATAGGAAACTGAATACCTATCTTCTTCTTCTCAATACACCTTTTATTCACTTTAGAAACTTGTCTAAAAAGTTCAATAAGGACCCATTTATCTCCGATATACTTGGGTAGCTTCAGGGAGAAACCATCAAAGCCTCCTACCTGGATGTAAGTAAAGGTAGGAAATTGTATGAAGAAGCTCCGTATGTATTGATTAGAGTTGAAAATTTTGGTGAGATTATTCGCTCTAGATGCCCTTGAAGCTCCCTTACCAAGCACATCGTGAAAAGATCGAGCCTTTTGAAGTTGGTATACCTCATTTCCAACTATAAATTTGGGTGAAAATTATAGATTTGAATGTTATCATCATACTCCTCTACGTAACTTAATATCAACCAAAATAAAGTGCATGATAGGGCCCAAAACAAATATGATGACATGCAAAAGGACTTATTCTACTTGAATTGGATGATCATAGTATGCAAACAATCACCAATTAATCCTACCCAACCGAGGTACATTTTTCCAACCCAGTTAACTTGAATGAAGAAGAACATCCATTCATCTAGGTTTAAAGAATCTTTGTCTCATCTCAACCTATTAGCACCTTCAAATTTAGACAAAATTTAAGTGCTTATGATAAAGATTAAGTTGTGACACTCAGAGGCGTCCCTGTAAATTTTTTTCAAATAGCCTACTTTGAAACATAATAACTCAAAGCTCGTCCATCGTCATGCAAAATCACTTGGTAGGAACGTTTATCTATCATATGTGAGTGCCTATATTATTTTGTAGCCTCCCATGATCTGATTTGATAGGTTTTTGAAGCACCAAGTTTTAGGGTTTTTAAATAGTTTTACAATGCATGTTATAAAGTCTTTCAAGTAAGCCATTTTCCGAAGTCAATATCTCAACGCCTAATGAATTTACCACCAAACCAATTGTTCTTATAGAAATGTACCATCATGCCCATTTTTAGAATCCCAGAATGACATTTGGTATTTTTTCAACATCAAAACAAATGAAATTTTTTTAGGTTTTGCTACTATTGTTTACAATACCTATAAAAATAGCCTTTTGTAAAAAATAATAGTTCACATTTGGATGACTTCCATATTGAACCAATTGGTCTCTACAATTATATATATCACAATGAACTCCTATGCAAGTTTTTAGAGCCCCAACATTCCATTTGATATTTTTTCAATATCAAAAGCAAACACAATTTATTCAGATTTGCAAATTGCATTGCACACAAATTTTCAGAATGCCAACTTTGAGAATTATCTTATTGATGCTTGTTGATCATTGTGAGAAACCACTTTGCAAACATTCTTATTTCATCTTCATATATAGGCTTGGCAGTTTTCATTGACATTGGACATCGTTTGATATTTTTTTAGAGCTCCAACTTTTCTTGGTTTGAACAGTTTTCATAACACTATTTTGTCAAAACAACTTTGATGGCCAACTTTGACAGAGAAGATATTTCACCCTTGGATGATTTTTTCAGAAACGTTTGCTATCATGAATTCTTAGGTCAAATGTCTATCAACTTATTAGTTTTCGTAATCTGTGGAGGAGATTTGATCATTTTTCAAGGTCGATTCTAGATGTAACAAGTTCAGTTTGGTTACTTTCACAGAAATTCAAAATGCAGTCTGATAATGTTTAACCTCATTTTTTGATATCAAATGCATTCCAGACTATCCTCGACACAATTTTAAGAAGTTTTTAAATGGTTAGTGGTTTCAGAATGAAATTGTTTTTGGGTCAGACCTAGGGGGCCGACGTGTATCATGATATGTGAAGGCAATATTGGTTTAAAGTTTAAAGTTTTATTATTTAAATCAATTTGATTTAAGTGATAATTCATTTGAAGATACAATGACTAATATTTATTCTCCCAAAGTCAAGAAGAATAATTTTCAGGTAATATCAAAGAGAGATAATAGATCATTTAAATAAATTCAAAATGGTTTAAATTCATTATTATTGGCAATATTGAAAATAAGTTATATATAAAAGAATAAAATAAAAACGAATTTGGTGAGGAAACTTTAGAAACTTTCGATCAAATGCAATTGGAGGTGTATAACCAAATTAATATTGCCAACATCATAGATGTTCAATTTCTTTTCTCTATCTACAAAGGTTCTCATACCAATAATCTTATGGAGGCCTTGGCCATCCAGGTAGCAGTGGAGCAATGTTGCAAGCAGGGGTGGCGTAGGGTCAGGGTCATTTGTGAGACAAAATCGTAGGTGGTTGTCAACTTATTGAATAAAAAAGAGCTGACAGATTTTGACTGGTATTTGGCTCTGGTTATTAAGCAGATCACTCAGTTATGCCGGACCCTTGACTCTGTCATTTTTTCCCATATTCCTCGGGAGTGGAATGGTGTGGCCGACTGTTTGGCTAAGTGGGCGTCCGAGTATATGCAGGATTGGAATATTACGGATCAGAGACATCTTCCCCTTGAATTGTCTCACGAATTGGATCAACTTGTTGCTCAGGATAAAAGCTCATTAGAGCTCTTTGTATTTTCTGCTGTCCCTTTTGTTGTATTGTTCTCTTTGGATTTCAATAAATTTTTACCCCTCTTTTACTAACATCATCCCCGCCGTACAAAATGTGCATAAATGGATTTTGCAAGGGAGGCTTAAAATCTTTGAATTAGTGAAGCACTCTGGGACGCGAGGTTTGTCTATGTTCCGGTTCGTGGATGAAGACTGTACACAGTTCGATTTAAGATGCATTGCAGTGCATATACAGTTGATCAAAATTGCAGTTTTTACTGCCCTCGTGGAAATTGCGTGCTAAATATGAAAGCATAGACAAAGGATGTGAACAATAAGTAGCAGGTGTAAAGCAAAGATGTTAAAGAAGTGAAACCCAACGATTATGAGTCTTCGTTGTGCCCAACGAACATGTCTTTTGGCTGTTCACTGTTCACATTCTCATTTGGGCTGTTCTTTTATTTCTTTTATTTACTGTTTGCATTCACCGCTCTATATTTGTATTATGTGTAAAAATATTTGATGAGATAGATTTTACCTGCTTTAAGAGTGGATGTAGCCAATATTGGTGAATTACTGTATATTATTTGTGTTTGCTTTGTTTTTCTGCACATTTCTTTTCATCTTTGTTTACAATTGGTATCAAATCTTAGGTTGGATTGAGTAGAGATGGAAGAAGATGGAAGAATTTCTTGATATTTTAAAATCAATAGAGAGTGGTGTTGTCCATGCGAATGTTGAAACAAAACACCATGTACATTGGTGGGATGACTGGAAAAATGAAGAGGATTCAGCTGATGAAGAGGACGCCGAATCCAGTGAAGAACTTGAAGAGGATGAAACATATGATATTGAAAGCTACCGAGAGGAAAAAAATGTGAGGATGAAGGAGGAAAATATATTTCTCATAGATTTATTGATTTTTATGGAGGACTCTTTGACAAGAATTTTGGAGGTTGAGACTACGTCAAGTCTAAGGGAAAAAGAATTGATGGAAACTTAAATGAACCAAAAATAAATATTGATCGTCTTGAAGATATATCGATTGATAGACATCTTGAACTTGAAAATCTTATAACAACTCTTAAAAATAATTATAGTAGTTCAAAAGACAAATTATTGTCTCTTCAAAAAGATCCGCATAACGCTCTCTAAGAAACTAAAATTAAGGCCAAGCTGAAGAATGTTGAGGAACAATTGTCAATGGTTGAAGAAGAAAAGAAGAGGTGTGGAGGTAAAGATCTCCTGGCCTTCGCTGGGATGGGCAGTGATGTGGACAAGGAGGGGTGGAGTCCAAGTGAGACGTTTTTGGAAAGGAATCACGAGGATAACCGGTCTGAACTTCAACAATTAAAAGATTTTTTTTTTTTTTCTTTTTCTTTTTGGTGAGAATTTCAAAAATTATGGAGAGACCACCAAATCCTTGAAACATGCCTTTGAGGCTATAGGCATTAATTTGACCAATTTTATGGATGAGAATGAGTTTTCAAGTCCTGTAGATACCCCTATGAACATTGCGGAGAAGATGAATGCGAAGGGATTGCTGAAGTTTTTAGTGGACACGAAGAAAAATCTTGCGGCGTTGGGCAACGAGGCATCGGGGCTCATCAAGGAAACGATCCCTGAGATTGGCGATGAAATCAAAGAGGTGGGGCAGTCCGTGCTGGCGGTAGAGTCACAATAGACGAAGAGGGCAAGCCAGTCCAAACTTGGCCTTCCACCTTGCAAGGTCCAGCTCAGAGAGAGGGTGTCAAATGACCTAGGAAACATAGTTGCTGGTGTTACCGAGAAAGGTGAGCCCCGTCACAGGTTCGTAGTGTTTGAGAAGGATGCACAATAGCTCGTGCTCACCCTGAAGGATCGGTTTGCGCTTAGCAAAGTTGAGGTGAATAAACCGATGGAGATAATCAATTGCAGAAGGCACCAGAGTTTGGTGAGAGGTGGTTGTGTCACCAACGATGACATGGAAGGGCACTCGTTTTTCCTGTTCTATGATTGCATGCTGAATGGAAGCTTGAAAGACCATGTATTTGCGAGAAACTGTAAGGTACCGCTGTCATGGCCACAAAAAAAGAATGTTGTGCTAGTGGGGGAGCTTTTGAATCTTGATTGTAGGTTTAAAGCTCACAGTTATAACAATTTGAGTTTTCGCAATAGTCATGTTGTTGTGTGTGGTGATTGTTTTTTGGAAGATGGGAGGTGAACTACATAGCAAGGTGAGTCGTGTACAAGGCTCTCTCGACTATGGCAAGGCTATACTGGTCTTGTTACAATATTTTTTTGGAGAGGAAATAGGCTGTTTTGATTTTTGATTTCAAGAGCAAAATCATGCCATCGTTTCATCTTTTCTAGGGCCTGAGTATTACGTTGGGATTTCTAAAGAAGATGACAGGCCTTTAGATATTATGTTAAGGGGGAGCATAGGAGCATAGGAGCAGGAGATTGTTATAGAGGAGTGTATTTTTCACCTGTCGAAAGTTTTGTTCTTGAGTATAGATTAATGGGTGTGTTTGTGCATGGTAAAGTAATAGGAGATGAGATTTTTGACTCCGGTTTGATTTGGAAAAAGATTAATTGGTAGTGTTTATGAATAGAGTTTGGCGAAGTTGAAATCTTTGATCGATCTTGTTGCATTATGAAATTGAAGTGGAAGAAGGGATGTCACTGCGTATGGCTGTGTTGGTTGGACTTCAAGGAAGAGATTGTTTAGAATGCGAAGCCCAGCAATCATATGACCATTCACATTTGAGCTATTATTTTATTTACTGTTTGCATTCACTGCTCTATATTTGTATTGTATGTAAAAACACTAATAAATAGATTTTCCCTGTTTGGAAGTAGTCAATATTGGCGAACCATTATATATCGTTTCTCTGATTGGACTTCAAGGAAGAGATTGTTTAGAATGCGAAGCCCAACAATCATATGACCATTCACATTTGAGCTATTATTTTATTTACTGTTTGCATTCACTGCTCTATATTTGTATTGTATGTAAAAACACTAATAAATAGATTTTACCTGTTTGGAAGTAGCCAATATTGGCGAACCACTATATATCGTTTCTCTTTGCTCTATTTTTGTTCTTCTTCAGTCTATTTTTCTGCACATTTCTTTTCATCTTCGTTTACAAAAGATCCACGAACTTTGCTGAATGCCCTTCTTTACCCATGCTAAAATATGGAAGCATTGAACAGGCACGTGAACTATTGGATTATATACCTCAAAAAAATGTAGTCTCATGGAATGCAGTGGTTTCAATAATTACAGGTTATGCACAAAATGGATCTGTTGAATACGACATAAATTCCACAATTGGTGCCAATATCCTCCGTATCTATAAGGAAAGAAGCTTTGCAATAAGCTACACATGGATAGTGGATGAGGGCTGTATATACTTTAATCACATTTCCATCGAATAGACAATGTAGAGGTCTCTCCGAAATGATATGGTCTCTTGGATAAGGAGAGGAAATATTACATCAATTAATATTGCTTCATTAAATAAATAGTCCCTCTGATCATTACTTGTCTCTTCAATAAAGCAAATGTTGATTATTTCTGTCATTGATGTCAACAGTCTATTACTGAGTTTCAGAACAGTTTGCTACTGAGTTTTATAATATGTTGTTGATTTGCCTGTGTGGTAGATTGAGCTATATGAGTCTCAGCGACTATGTCAACTTTCTTGTCATATTTAAATCTCTCACTTACTTTATGTGATTACATGTCATTGCTGGTAAAAGTGATTTAGCTCATCTTCTCTTAAAGTCTGATGAAACACTTTCATAGTGATCAATCTGCAATAACATCAAATCCAGACGGTGCTGTTTCTGTTTCTGTGTGCTCATCTTATTCTCTGAAAGACATCGAATGTTCTACTGCTGTTTTGTTAGATAAACTGTTGGTGCATTCATATGGCAGAACATTGTCTTTTTACAAAAGCTAATGAGCTCGAATGACAGAATGAACTGTTACTATGACATTTTTTTTGTGTTGATTAGGATCACGAATATGAGAAGTTATGGTCAAAGTGTGCAACAAGGAGGTTATGCATTGGAGTTTTTTCAAGATAAAAGACTACCATTTTTATTGTATGGGAATCGTGGCCATAAGAAGGAATATGTATTCCCTTGGTACGATACAAGGAATCTCTGATAAAAAAAAATGCACAACAAAAAAATTTGAAATAAGGCGTTTTTGATTTGGAAGCTCTCAGGTAGTAGTTCAGGTGTGAGGTTTTCCAAACTTGCGTTATTTATTCAGTGAATTATGTGCACCCATTTTTTTTGTCTATGCATTGATATTCCTTTCGTGCTGTAGATGTTGCCATGAGGATTTTCTGACATGTGTTTCACTTCAGTTGGGGTGTTACATCTAATTGGTTAGGAGAGATTTAAAAAAAAAAAAAAAACTAAGTTCGTATTTCTTTCTATGTGATTGAAAAAGGTAAAAACGTTTCTCTAATTTTTGAAGTGGCTGTGCGTTTTCTAAAGAAGGTATGAAAAAGATGAAAAGTTTTGTTAAAGGTGCGTGAATTCTGAAAAGGGAGGTGAAGCGTTTTGTTTTGTTGTCTAGTTACACTAATAATCGATGGGAGTAGGGGAAGATCATACTGATGTAATATCTTTTTTTTTAGGCTGTTTTGGACACCTTGGCAAAAAGCATACTGATGTGGCACCATACTTGATGATGTGGTGCTGAAAGCTTAGTTATAAGCAGGGGACTTGCCAAGTAAGCTATTGTAAAAAATTGGGAGTGATTTGGAACTTCCACAAGTTAGGGTGCTCAACTACTGGTGCTCTTCCCCTATATGTTCTTCAAGTTGTTTTCTAATGAAGTGTGAGAAGGGGAACAATTTGGATTTGAGCATGTTAATGAAGAATATTGTTTGTGAAAATAAAAATATAGTTAACTCAATTTTTCTTTGGGCAGCAGAAAAAAGGAACAATTTGTTTTAAATGATACAGTCACTGTCCTAAAAAAAAAAGAAAGAAAGATTGGTTAGATGTTTTTGGAAAGCTGTGAGTGCATATACTAAAGTGTACATTGTGAAGAGAAGCAAATATCTTTTGTAAACTTGATATAGTACTACAATGTTTTTTGTGTTGTTTTTGAGATTGGGTTTGGTGCCTCAAGTGGTTAATGTTTGTGATTCAAAGAGGGTAGGAGCTTTTTACATGGGTTGGTTCCCATTGTTGTATTTTGGTTTGGTGCCCTTAGTTTATTAATTAAAGCTCTGTATGATGTGGTTTTTTATCCGAAAGGGTTTTCCACAAGAAAACTGTTGTTCATCTTTTGATGTTTGTTTTTCTTAAATTTTATGTAGTTTTTGCTCTAAAAAGAAGAGGTTTTTTAAAATACCGATTCACCCTCCTCTTAGTATTTTCTGTGAGTTTTTCAATTGGCATCAAAGCCAGGTTCTCTTCTGTCAAAGCTTGAGAGCCTGAGGATCTGATCATGTTAGTTTAAAATGAATGCGCTTGAAGGTCTAGCACCTAATCGAGCTTCCTCATTTGATGGATCAAATTATGCCTTTTGGAGTGTTTGTATGAAAACTTATATTATGTCTCTAGGTTTTGATGTCTGGATGAGTCTTGTTAATGGTTATACACCTCCTTCTAACCCACCAACAGATACTGATGGAAAGAAGGCCTTTGAGAATAATGCCAAGACAATGAATGCAATTTTATGTGGGTTGTTAGAGTCAGTGTTTGTTAAAGTCATGCATTGTGAGTCAACTCAAGCTATGTGGGAAAAACTTCCGAATGCTTACAAAGGAGACGAGAAGGTTAAGAATGCAAAAATCAAACACATAGGATGCTATTTGAAAGTCTCAAAATGCAAGAGGAGGAAAGCATAGCAACATATTTCTTGAGAGTAGATGAAGTGGTTAATTCCTTAAAAGACTCAAGAGAGAATCTGGATAATAAAATTGTTGGTCCCAAAATCTTAAGATTGCCACCCTTAAGATTTGATGCTAAAGTTTCACCTATTGAAGAGATGGCTGAACTTGATAAACTTATCATTGATAAGTTGTATGGAATCCCAACAACTTATGAAATGAGAACAAATGCTGAAGCATCTTCAAAAAGGGAAATGACTTTCAAAGTATCAAAGAAGGGTAAAGATAAAAGCCCTGCATCTAGTGACAATTCAGAGGAAGAAAGTGATGGTGAAGAAACTCATTTTGTGAGAAAATCTAAGAAGAGTTATGGTAAGTTTAAGGGCAAGCTATCTTTAACATGTTTTAACTGCGGAAAGAAAGAACACTTTGCTTCAAAATATCCTTATGAGAAGGAAGAGGACAACAATTATGAAAATTAACACACGATCAACAAGAAGAAATTCTTGAAGAAAAGCAAAAAGTTTTGATACTCCACAAGAAGTCTCTATTTGAAAGAGGAAAGCAACTCATCAAAAGATAGTGAGTGAGAGTCACTAAATGATGAAATCTTATTCATGGATGTATAAGAAACTTTGGCTGAAAATGATAAAGAAATTGAAGTTTATTTGGGAGAAGAAATTAGTTCTTCCCTCAATGAAATAAAGACGCTTAGAAAGAAGAAACAAGGTCTAAAAATGTTGCTACAAGAGGAAGGTAACAATGTTTGTGAAAAAATTATTGCATTAGAGGTTGCTGAAAGACAAATTGAAGATCTTAAAGTGCATATTGAAGAGGCCAAGAATCTTGAAGAAGGTATTAGAAAACAACTTAAGGACAAGGAGCTTGAATGTGAAAAACTTGAAAATGAAGTTTTCTCGTTGAGAAAGTTTGAAAAATCCTCACAATAGTTTGTAATGAGAACACTTTTTAGAAAAGTACTTTGACTCTGAATGGTTTGTTGAGCTCTCAAAATCAATCTATTGACAAGAGTGGAGTTGGTCATGATGAAGAAATGTTCTAAATCCTCTAAAGGTGAACAACAAAAGCCTAATGTTGGTTCTAAACCTAAAAACCAAAATGTCAACTTCAATAAAATATCTCATGCTGGACAAACTCATATGACTAGATCTAATAATGCTTATTTTTATGGTTATTGCTTTTCTTGCAACTATTTTGGTCACAAAGCTATGAATTGCAGAATTTTTCCTAGAAGAAATTTTAGTTTCGTGAATCAAAATCCTTTTTCTCCTCTAAGGAATTACAATATTATTTGTTATAAATACAATAACTTTGGCCATTCCACAAAGTTTTCTAAAAGTATCTTGACAGATTCATCTAAAAAGGTGGATGCTAAAAGAAAAGCAAAGGAGAATGTTAGAGTTTGGAAGAAAAAGGAGAAGCCTAGTTAAAAAATGTCTTTAGTTGTGCAAACTGATTTCCTATCTCAAAATGAGAAAGACATCTAGTATGTTGATAGTGGTTATACCAAGCACATGACTGGTGACGAGCAAATTTTTGACTCTTAGAATAATGAATGGTGGTAAAGTTAGATTTGGAGGTAATTCTTTAGCAAGAGTTGCAGGTATAAGTACTCTTGTCTTAAATGATGGAGAAACAAAAGTTGAGAATGTTTTGTATGTTAAAGGTTTGAAACATAATTTGTTGAGTGTCAGTCAGTTGTGTGATCAAGGGTATGATATTGTTTTTAATTCAGATTGTTGTGTCTTAAGTAAAAGTGGAAAGCTTATTGCTAATGCAACTAGATCAACAAATAATCTTTACATTCTTGATGATACTAATTGTGAGAAATATTGTTTAAGTCAGCTTAATGAAACTTGGCTGTGGCATAGAAGGCTTCGACAAATGCACTTTAAAAATCTAATTCAAATCAGCAACAAAGATGTTGTCAGAGACATGCCAACGCTTGAAAAACCAACAAGCATTGTTTGCAGGGATTGTTAGATGGGTAAGCAAACTAGAACAAGTTTTAAATATAAAGAATTATCCATCACTAAACCACTTGAATTAGTTCATATTGACCTATGTTGACCTACTAGGACAACAAGTTTACAAGGTGAAAAATATTTTTTGTTTTCGATAGATAATTTTCTCACATGACTTGAGCGACTTTTTTGAAAGAGAAATCTGAAGCTCTAGAAAAGTTTAAAGCTTTTAAGGTTTTAGTTGAGAATGAAAAAGATTGGAAAATCAAGTGTTTTTGCTCTGATAATGGTGGTGAATTTAATTCTAACAAGCTTTTTAGTTGCTGTGAGAGAACTGGTATTAAGAGACACATTTTAGCACCTAAAACACCAAAACATAATGGTTCAAGAAATGGTCCTAAGCATGATGAATGAGGCAAAAGTTAGTAACACTTTTTGGAAAGAGGTTGTTCATACAATAGTTTATATTTAGAACAAAGGTTTGTTGAGAGAAAAGAATAAAAAGACTCCTTATGAGCTTTGGCATGGTAAGCCAACTACAGTTAAGTATTTCATAATTTTTGGTAGTCCATGTTTTATAAAAAAAGATGATGACTATCTAGGTAAGTTTGATCCGAGATTAGATGAAGGTATCTTTCTGGGCTACTCCTCTAAAAGTAAAGCTTATAGGTACTTTAATAAAATATTGCATAAGATAGCTACAAGTGTAAATGTTAAAGTTCACGAGTTTTGTAACTCTTGTGGTGAGAATGGTAATGGTGAAAACAGTGCTAAAAAAGAGGAAATAGAAGGTGCCGCCCAACCTTCTTCTTCACATTCACAAAATGGAACAATAAGTGGCAATGTTTATAACAACTCTAAAAATGTTCAATCAGAGGTAACATACTCTTTTTCTGATTTGGAGTTTGGGACAACAGATATACATTTTGAAAATGAACCAGAAAGTAGTCATGATAAGACTATTTTTAAGACTCCTAAGTTTGTGCAAATAAATCATCGTGTTGATCAAATTTTACCTGAAAATAGAACTAGAGCTTGTTGGTTCCTTATAATTCCCTAGTAATAAAGACTCATTTCCTTGACCAAAGGGGTTCAATTCTCTGTTATCATTAGGCTACTAACTCATCAATAAGGAACTCATTCAATTGTCATCCGAGGAACGTATTCTTGAAACAGGTCTGTACTCTATGTGCACCAAGAGACTCATGAGGAATACTAACTCAAACTTAAAGCAGATAAATAAGGAATTATTAAAAATCATTAGATTCTAACATTGATTATGCTAACATCAATTTAACCTACTTAGCATGAATCTTGTAAATTTATGCAATAAATAAACTAACCAGCTAGTAACAATAAACTCTGTTTTTTCTTTGGCTGTAGGAACAATCACAGAATGAAGTTATGTGGCTGCAGGACATTCAACAAAAAGGATTCTATATAGTAAACATAAGCTCGATAGTAAACTTTTAACAAAACATGGAAGTGAATGAACGTGGATGCTCCCCAAGTGGGCCCCCTTGGTTGAGCCTCCAAAACCTTAACTAAATCTAAATATTATGTCAACATCACATACACATTGAAATTCTGAACAACAAAGATGGCAGAACTGAAATCTCTTGTTATTTCTAACTGTGAAACAAAGTACACTCAATGCTCAAGTAAAAATAAAACTGCATTCATATTCCATCCTTAACTGATGGATTTATAGAAAAATTAACAACTAACTAACTACATAGCCGATCTACTCCCAAGAAACGAGGAGGACAATTTTTATTAGAAGTAAAAGCATATAAGGGTGAATCATTCTAAGACTTAGTGTAATGAACAAATATAGGCCATGGTATCCTCTAGATCTCCTCAATAGACCAATACATGTTCTGAAACAATAACTGCATCAACCACAACTGGGAGCTCAATCAGAGTCATCAACTACCATATTGATTGATCCGACAATACTATTTGAGTAGGACTATAACTCTTTGAAACAACAACCGATGTCTATGTGTTGACAATTTAGTCTCCCCTCCAACTGCATGCATAAAAGTTAATACACACAAAACATATTTGAACAATATTACTTCTAACCAACAATTTAATCAAGCATTTCCATATCATCAAAAGAGATTTATCATATCATTTATAAGGTTGTTTAATAGATGGCAAAGTTCATAGCTTTAAACACGAAAGGGCTTATACCTATCACAACTTAAATGTGTAAGTCACAAAAATGAAAAATCTAACATAACGTAAGTCCATATAAAATAACCAAAAAGGCTACTCATCATTTCCCCCCAACTTAACTAATTCTTGTCCTCAAGCATTTGCATGTTCCTCAAATACTTCATTTCTAAAATCAATCACTTTTGTCTCCCCTGTGGCCATAACATATGGATCCCAATAAAAACCCTTACTCCCTTCTATTTCTTTCCAACGGGCATTCTCAGCTTCTTTGTCGTATGCCTAGAGGTTCTTCCAATTTGGATTAGGATATAGTAAAAGTGGAGGGTGAAATGTGAGAGGAATCCACCTTTCCTGCAATGATCTTCCCAACTGGATGTACCTGATTGACCTTTTTAACATTGCATGGTAGTTCTGCAGAGAGTATCAAACTCAAACAAAAAGGTGTCTGGGTCTTCTTTGACCAAGCCATGAAACTTTGGAAGAGAGGAGGCTAGTATATTCTTCAAATTTGCATTATCATGCTGGTTAGGAATAGGGAATTCAAAAGTGGGATTAGGAGGAGGTGGAGGACCACCTCCACCATGAGCTGCCATTTGTGGTTGATAAAGAACCATGGGTAAAATATTCTCTTCAGGGTGTTTGTTTAAGAAATCAAGGTCTCCCTCTGATAAATAAAAAATACCTTGGTTTCTAGCTTCCATAAAAGCTTCAGCAAAAGGATTTATATCTAGAGCGTGATAAAGATTTATTACAAGGTTAGACTAAGAGGGAAAAAATCTTCCTAATACATCCCTTCTTCCTCTATGCATGTAAATTTTGTCTTAATTGCCAATATGCCCACACAAAATGTTAGGTAATGGGTTTGTGCTATGTTTTTCAAGTGATTCAAAGTTTTTTCTAACTCTAATGACATGAAACAAAGGCTTTAAGATTATAAATTCTATATTCCCAATAAGTTCTTAGTTTGACACCATCCCCAACAATGATGACAAAAATGTTGGTTTCTTGTAATGCCCTAGTAATAAAGAATCATTTCCTTGACCAAAGGGGTTCAATTCTCTATTATCATTAGACTACTAACTCATTAATAAGAAATTCATTCAATTGTCAACCCAGGAAGGTATACTTGAAATAGGTCTGCACTATATGTGCACCAAGAGACTCATGAGGAATACTAACTCAAACTTAAAGCAGCTAAATAAGGAATTAGTGGAAAGCATTATATTCTAACATCAATTTAACCTACTTAACATGAAGCTTGTAACTTTATGAAGGAAATAAACTAACCAGTTGGTAACTATAAACTCTGTTTTTCCTTTGGCTGCAGGAACAATCACAAAATGAAGTTTCTGTGGCTGCAAGACAGTCAACAAAAAGGATTCTAAACAGTAAACATAAAATCGATAGTAAACTTACTTAACAAAACATGGAAGTGAATGAACATGGATGCTCCCCAAGTGGGCCCCCTTGGTTGAGCCTCCAAAACCTTAACTAAATCTAAAGATTATGTCAACATCACATACACATTGAGATTCTGAACAACAAAGATGGCAGGACTGAAATCTCTTGTTATTTTTAACTGTGAAATAAAGTACACTCGATGCTCAAGTAAAAATAAAAATACATTCATATTCCATCCTTAATTGATGGATTTATAGGAAATTTAACAATTAACTAACTACACAGCCGATCTACTCCCAAGAAATGAGGAGGACGACTTTTATTAGAAGTAAAAGCATAGAAGGGTGAATCATTCTAAGACTTAGTCTAATGCACAAATATAGGCCATGACATCCTCTAGATCTCCTCAATGGACCAACACACATTCTTAAACAATAACTACATCAACCATAATTGGGAGCTCTGTTAGAGTCATCAACGACCAACTTGACTGATCCAACAATATCATTTGAATATGACTATAACTATCTGAAACAACAACTGATGTCTCTATTTTGAATTAGTTTGGTGCAACCATGATCTGGTGGGTCCTCAAAGAGAACTGACCAGGTCATGCAACAAGAGTAACAAAACGGAAGTAATAATAAAACATTGAAAGATTACAAAATTAGATCATAATATCATCTTAGAACCTCTGGTAACCAACCGGTTATCATCATACATTCATCATAGAACATCCGGTAATCAACCAGTTACATGCAGGCTAACATGCCAGATTACAATCCATTTGGAATTCTCAAAGTCTTCTGGATCTCTAATCATGAATCTAGAATTATCCACTGCCCTACAAATGATCACATACAACCATATATATACCCTCCGGAACATATCCAGGTTGATCATAAAAGATTACATTTACCAAGACAGGAAAATGAAACGTGTAAATAGGTCGGCCCCAAGAATGAAAGGAAATTCCCCGGAAAAGAACCACCAAGAAGTGTGGATCAATAGGAAGGTCAGCCAAGGACTTAGGAACATCTAGCAAGACCCAAAATAGATCCACACGCCAAGAAACCGCTCCGGAAAAGAAGAAATCTCCAACCGGTAAGCCCAAAATTGCTCCAGAACCGAGAAACAGTCAGATCGAAAGCAATATCTTGCCGGAAAAGAATCCAAATGGACTGAGAATTTTGAATTAAGCACAAGAACTAGCCTAGAAATTGAAAATATGATCTGCAACGAAAAGCAAGCAACTAACGGAACATACCGTCAGGAACACATAAAACTGCACACTGGACTGAACAAGAACTAAACAAAAGGAAATATATGTTTTTTGGTTGATGCAAGATTTCTCATAGACTGAGGATGCTCCCGCATCATAGTCTCTCCTCCAACTACATATATAGAAGTTAATAAACACAAAACATATTTGAACAATATTACTTCTAACCAACATTTTAATCAAGCATTTCCATATCATTAAAAGAGATTTATCATATCATTTATAAGGTTGTTTAATAGATGGCAACGTTCATAGCTTTAAACAAAAAAGGGCTTATACCTATCACAACTGAAATTTCAAAGTCACAAAAATGATAAATCTAACATAACATAAGTCCATATAAAATAACCAAAAAGGCTACTCATTAGAGCTACTAGAAGGAATGTTAATTATTTTGAAAATGAAGATGTTTCCCTGCTATATATGTTTGAACCTAAGAGTTTTGAAGAAGTAGCTGAAGATAAGAACTGAATAGAAGTGATGAAAGAAGAGCTCGAGCAAATTTAGAAGAGTGAGACATGGGAACTTGTACAAAGACCCAAGGACAAGAATGTAATAGGCACAAAAAGGGTCTTCAGGAATAAATTAAATGAAGAAGGTCAAGTTGTGAGAAATAAAGCACGATTAGTGTGCAAAGGGTATGCTCAGGTGGAAGGTATAGATTATGATGAGACTTTTGCTTCTGTAGCACATCTTGAAGCAATTAAAATATTTCTTGGTTTGGCTTCTTTTGAAGGTTTTAAAGTGTTCTAGATGGATGTAAAATTTGCTTTTCTAAATGGTAATTTATGTAAGGATGTATATATTGATCATCTTGATGGATTTGTTTTATCTGACAAACATGACTATGTGTGCAAGCTGAAAAATGCATTTTATGGCCTTAAACAAGCTCTCTGTGCATGGTATGACAAGTTAGATAAGTACTTGCAACAACAAAGTTTTAGAAAAGGAATGGTGGACACCAAACTCTATGTGAAAGAAGAAGGTAAACATATGTTTATTATGGTGGTTTACGTGGATTATCTAATATTTGGTAGTGACCGTGTAGGTATGTGCAAAGAATTTGTATCTAACATGAAGAAAGAGTTTGAAATGTCTATGCTAGGAGAGTTGTCTTTCTTTTTGGGATTGCAAATAATTCAAATTGAAAAAGGTATCTTTATCTCCCAAACCAAGTATATAAGGGAGATGGTAAAAAGGTTCAGAATGGAAGACTACCATCCAATAAGTACTCCTATGGTGAAAAGGTGTAAGCTTAGTAAAGAGGATGAATCTTCGAGTATAAATAAAACTTATTACAGGTCCATGATAGGAAATTTGCTTTATGTTACAACTACTAGACTTGATATTATGCAAGCAGTTGGATATGTTGCTAGGTTTCTGGCTACACCTAAAGACACTCATGTGCAAGCAGTAAAGAGGACCTTTAAGTATCTCAAGGGTACATTGAACTTTGGCTTATGGTATCCTAAATGTTCAGATTTTACACTAGCAACTTATTGTGATGTAGATTGGGGAGGTTCAGTAGATGACAAAAAGAGCACGAGTGGTGGTGCTTTCTTTCTTGGTGGTTGTCTTGTTTCCTAGCTAAGCAAAAAACATGCTTCTATTTCTTTGTCTACAACTGAAGCAGAGTACATTGCACTCTCAAACTAAACATATTCCAATTAAGTATATTTTTTTAGAGAGCAGGTTACTAATCGGGTTGTTATGTTGGAATGTGTCCTCAAAAGAATAGACTGCTGATGTATTTACTAAGACACTTCCAAAAGAGACATTTGAATTTCTAAGACAAAAGCTTGGAGTGATTTTATTCCAACATTTATTCACAAAACAAACTTAGGGGGAGTACTTTTTGATTCATTTAATGCCCCTGTTCAAGTATTTCATTTGGTTTCAGCTATACCGGTTTTGTTCAGTCATTGATGTCAAAGGGGGAGTAGTAAGACAAGGGGGCTTCTTGGTTTAATTTGATTTAGTTTGTTTCTGAGTTTTTGGGTTGTAATCAATGGAAAAAAGGGGGAGATTGTTGATTATTTCAGTCATTGATGTCAATAGTCTACTATTGAGTTTTAGAATAGTTTGCTACTGAGTTTTAAAATCTGTTGTTGAGTCGCCTGTGTGGTAGATTGAGCTATATGAGTGTCAACGACATCATTTATTTTGCTATGTCAACTTTCTTATCATATTTAAATCTTTCACTTACTTTATGTGATTACATGTCTTCCGGTTAAAGTGATTTAGCTCATCTTCTCTTAAAGTTTAATCAAACACTTTCATAGTGATCAATTTGCAATAACATCAAATCCAAACTGCGTTGTTTTTGTTTCTGTGTGCTCATCCTATTCTCTGAAAGACATCAAATATTCTACTACTATGTTGTCACATTAACTATTGGTAGATTATAATCATATGGCAGAACGTTGTCTTTTTACAAAAGCTGATGAGCTCGAATGACAAAATGAGCTGTTACTGTAGTCACATAAATTTGTCCACTTAATTAAATGAATATTTAGTATTTATTTGATTATTTGACCATCAATCAATAATTAATTAAATTAATATTTAATTAATTCATCTTAACCCTCTTCTCCTATTAATTAAATAAATTATTTAATTTATTTGATTTAATTCACTTAACCAAATTCAGACCATTAATTAAATAAATAAATCATATTTGTTTAATTAAATCTTCTCTCACATTTAAATAAATTAATGTTTATTTAAATCCCCCAAAATCCCATCTCTCACAATTAAATAAATTAACATTTATTTAAATCACCTTTATCCTCTACCCACTTGAATAAATAATTTATTTAAAATCCTATTTATCCTCACCCACTTGAAACCTTTAATGGTTTCCTTTAAAGTCTTCAAACTTAATGGCTTCCTTCTAGAGTCTTCTCAAGCCTTTAATGGTTTCCCTTAAAGTCTTCAAACTCAATGGCTTCCTTCTAGAGTCTTCTTAATCCTTTAATGGTTTCCCTTAAAGTCTTCAAACTTAATGACTTCCTTCTAGAGTCTTCTCAAGCCTTTAATGGTTTCCCTCAAAGTCTTCAAGCATTTAATGCTTTATCTTCCTTTTTCTCATGTAAATAAATTAAGATTTATTTAAATAAAATCCAAAATTCACATTCACATTTAAATAAATTAATATTTATTTAAATATCTATCCAAATGCAAATTACACCATTTAATTGAAATAAATGATTTTATTTCAATTGAAAATCCCAAAATTCCTCCCACTTGCATTCTCCTACAAAATCCACTTGCATGCCTAAATCCCTTCTAGATTCTTCTAACTCCTTCTAATTAGCCTAATCCTATCCTAATCATTGTCACATTCCTAAATACTTCCAAACCATTAAAGACTCTTACATAACCATTTATGGTTAACTCACCTTTTACCTTTGGTTAGAGACTTTCCTCTAACTTAACCATCCTTTTGACTCATGGGTGTCTTCAAAGCATTTATTTCTTTGACTAAGGTAACCATTTAACCCTTGCACATTCCTTTATCCCTTGGATAAAAGGAATATCCATTAACCTAACCCTAACCCAACCCCCTAGGGTAACCATCATGTCCCCTCAAAAATTCAATGCTCCTTATCTCTCCTCTCAATCCTCCTCATGGTGACACTTGTCAACATGGGATTGGGTTGAAAGTCTCACATGGATTGAAGATCTTACAATCCTAACCCTTGTTAAGATTGCTCAATCTTAACCCTTCATTTCCCCATTTCTTCTATAAATAGAACCCTTCTCCTCAAGCAAAGAAGGAAGAATTAGAGTATTGTTGTTATACTGGTATTAGCATAGATTTTTTTCATAGCATCACTATCTACACTTGCATATCATTTGTTTATCATTTTCAACCATCTTGAATCTTCATATGGCATCCATGGCTAGTGCTAAAAGCTGAGAGCTACACTCATGTGGAACTTGGAGAGGAGAGGAATGAGGGAGGAGCAACTATGTGCATCTTGATTAGCATTTGGAGGAGTATACTTTATCTATTCTATGTTTGTATGCTTTCTATTTCATGCTTAATATCTCTCTTGATATGCCTGTTTAGGATAATCTTTTGTTGCTAACACTAACGCTTGTTTCTTGTGCTCTTGTGTGTGTTGCCATCAAACAGACTTTCTAATCCTTTTTGTAGAGCATCAGTTATGATGATGTTTTTTTTGTGTTGATTGGAATCATAAATATGAGCAGTTACGGTCAAAGTGCGCAACAAGGAGGTTGTGTATTGGAGTTTTTTTAAGATAAAAGACTGTCATTTTTATTGTATAGAGATCGTGGCCATAAGAAAAACCTTTATGTATTCCCTTGGGACTGTCATTTGGGTTGGTGGCTCAACTGGTTAATGTTTGTGATTCAAAGAGGGTAGGAGCTCTCTACGTGAGTTGGTGCTCATTGTTGTAATCTGGGTTGGTGCCCTTAGTTTGTTAATTGAATCTTTGTATGATGTGGTTTTTTATCTAAAAGGGTTTTCCATGAGAAAACTGTTGTTCATCTTTTGATGTTTGTTTTTCTTAAATTCTATGTGATTAGTGCTCTAAAAAGAAGAGGTTTTTTAAAATACTGATTCACCCCTCCCTCTTAGTATTTTTTTTTTTTCCAGCAAATGCCCCAACACGTGCAACACAAGGAAGTTGTTAAATAGAATATCTCATATGGAGTTGCCACGAACATGTTTGCAGGGATATTCACAAAATGAATTAGTTAAAATTTTCTAACAAATAAGCTTGAAGATGAATGTAGTCTCATGGATTGCCATACTAGCAAGGATGCACAAATGTCCATTTGTTGAAAATACTTTAGAAACTTTCAAGCGAATGCAATGAGTAGGCATGAAGCCCAATTCTGTGACTTTTTCAAGCATTTTTTTGCCCATGCCACAATGGGAAACCTGGACAATGTACAAAAATACATCAAAGCATGAAGAAGAAAGGAATTCTATCAAATGTGTAGTTGCAGCTGCGATAATAAACATACGTGCAAATTATAAAATCATAGGCACTATAATTAAATTGTTTGACAAGGTCTCAAAAGAAATGTCAAAGCATGAAATCCAATGGTTTAAAAAAATGGTTTTGTTGAAAATAGATTAAGAATTGATTCTAAATAAGTATCTCGTTTATTAATTGATTTATTCTAGAGATTGCAATGTCCATTTGGAACAAATGGAACACATTTAAAGGAGGTGAACAATTAAAGTGAATAGTAAAATGAGATTTTGATAGATAAAAAATAGATTTGGAGAATATTTGTTCCAAAGATGGTGTTTTTACACTGATTTTATTTTATTAGTGGGGTAAAATGCGAGATTGTGATCTTTTGCATTAGTGAAATATTTTCACCCTGGAATAAAATGTTTTCACAAAAGCTATGGGTTAGGTGAAATTGGAGGTTAAAGTTATGAGGGAAATTTTTTATAAATTTATATGACATATTATTTACAAGAGTGCAAGTTGAAGACTATAAATTTATTAATAAACTGATTATATTTTGTATCTTTTGGATGATAAATGAATACTTTTTTTAACTGGATGTAACGATTTGAAGCGCTCCCTTAATATTATAAAAGGGAAATCAGGATCGAAAGAAAGATGAAAAGGAAGAAAAAAAAGAGAACATTATAACATATTATTATTTTGTCATTGTCTTATATTTTCCCAGGGTTTTCAACAAAATGTGTATAAACTTCATGTTTGGAAAATAGCTCAGTTGTTCGTTGGTATAATGAGGAAACCATCATTGAATTGTCTCCAGGTTGTAATCTCCATGTTCATGCTCCATGTTCATGGAAATTAGGTTATTAAGGATATCTTTGATTTGTTGTAGCATCATTGCTTGTGTGTAATATTTTGTGTGGGTTTCCTCAAGGAGGAATTAAACTCCATTCAATTTATTACAGTGATCTTGGAGAATAAATCAGGATTAGTAAGAAGAATTTAGAAAAAAAAAGTCTTAAAATATCATACTTACACACATTTTCAATTTCATGTTTTAGGAGTAGGAGTAGGATTTAGGTTTAAATTCAATTTATTTCAGATATTCATGCCATTTTGAAGTAGAGGCTAATTAAAAGTTTAATAGAAAGTTATAATATACTTAATCATTAAAAGGTACACCCACCTTGGTATAGCAGAACTAAAATGGTAGGAAAAATCAATCTTCTTCAAGGTTGATCCTCATTTGTTGGCCAAAATCAATGTTAAACCTAATCATAAAGCTCGACATACTTTTAGGGTTTGGCAACTTGCGGTTTTGGAAACCAAGATAAATCAAGTGTAGAAGGACAATAGTATCCATAATTTCTCATAAGGTAATACTTGTGGATGGTTTTAGGTAGCTTTGATTGCCCTCTCCCAGATACAACAAACCATTCCTGTGAAATTGCTCCAATGACCTTTCTTTTCTTTGAACTTGCTTTGTGATAACGTGGAATCCCAATGAGAGTATTTCACTCTATTTGGGAGTCAAAAATAGATTTGTATGGTGGCACGGTCTAGGGTTATGAGAACCATATTATCTTTTGTTTTCACCTCCTTGGCATTTGGGTTACACCTATTTATGCATTCAAGTACTAGCTCAATGCATTGTGTAGCAATTGGGAAAGCATCTGCTTTGAGTAACCCGCTTCCTATTAAGCTCTGCATGATTACTGATAGTTCTGATACTTAATATAAGTACAGATCCAATAGCCAACAAGATGAAAGGGGGGGGGGGGGTGAATCATACAAACTTAATCATCCATAAAAACATCAGATTCAACCTCGATAACATATATATTAGTAATATAACCAAAACTGTTAAACATGCAAACTCAAAAGCATATGAACAATATAAACCTCATAACACCAGATTTAACGTGGAAACCCAGATAGGGAAAAACCATTGTGGGATTTCGGACCCACTAAGAAATATACTCTTCTAGAGTATACTCGGTTAAAAGCAAATCCTGTTAAAGATTACAAACACAATGCTATATGTGACCCGGTTAAGGGATTTCCCTCAAATCTGTTAGGATCTTCACTTTGTTAGAAGTGACCTTGTTAAAGGATTTCAAACACTCAATCAGAATGTCACCTTGCTAGAGGGTTTACATATAAGACTATTAAGTCCACTCGGTTAAGAGATTTTCTATCACTTTCACAAAATAACAGTAATAAAAATCTATCTGCAACTTCACATCTAAAATGCTAAAGCAGATTCTTATTTGTTCAATACAATCTAGACATAGAACTAATCTTGTCTATCTGCTGGGCTTCTATACTCTGTTATTCTAACAGATCTTCAAGCTTCTGTGCTCGGTAATCACTATGTAGCATCCCTGTGCATACACTTGCCCACATAGATTGTTTATCAACAGTTTCCTATTTATAAACAATTATGTAACCTCTTAATCTCCTTGATCACATTTCCCATGATCAATCATAGCCATCAAATCTTCAATCTTGTCCAGGTTCAATGCATCTTTCGATCTGAAAACATTTTACCTCACCTTGGAACTTGCATACTAGTCTTGGAACTTGTGCCAAGGTATTGCGGTTCAATCTGAGCTGTAGATCTTCATGCCGACTTTTCATTGCCTTACATTCATTAACAAACTTCTTCCACGGCTTACCAATCATTTAATCCGCTCTAGCTCATCACCTTCCTTCATTAAATACTGCATGTAAACATTTAATGCATTCTGTTATAGCTCGGTTACAACTTGATAACAAC
The DNA here is from genome assembly GCF_030272615.1 of Cryptomeria japonica. NCBI lineage: Eukaryota > Viridiplantae > Streptophyta > Pinopsida > Cupressales > Cupressaceae > Cryptomeria > Cryptomeria japonica. The sequence continues at coordinate 665,428,964 of NC_081406.1, read as the reverse complement.
TCGGTGAATACTAAACTTCACTCGGTAGACATTCCGCCTTCATTAATCGATAGCGATAACCTTAGGGTTTACCGACTAGGTTCCTTAGGGTTTACCGACTAGGTTCTTTGCTTGATAACATAGTATAGTATTAACCTTTACAATTTACAACATATGTATGATGTGAAAACAATCTAAAACATCATGATCTCATCATTGTCTGACTTGGTAGTAGTTGCCCATTGAATACCTTATTCATCCCCTTATTCATCATATTCTTTCCTGTGTCTTTTGCCGACATCTTTATAATCTTCATATCATACTTCTCAAGATATGGCAACATCATACTGAATTAGAAAATCAATTTCTTGACATCAATGACAAAATAATAATATCAAGACAATAAAACATCTTTAATCAGTTATATACATAATCATCAACAACCTTCTCAATATCTTATGAAATGCCAACAATCTTTCATTGTTTGTTATAATGCAATATTGCCAACAATCTCCCCCTTTGGCATTGATGGCAAAACCAATTGATTTGACCTTAATAGATTCGGATTGCTATGATTCTGAAATGTTGAAATACTCTCCCCCATACATTAGACTTCTCCTCATTTCTGTCTTCTTTCCAATCTGTAGTCTGCACAGTTTGCTTTTAGTCTTCTCCCCTGATAGGTCTTCTCTCAGTTGTCTCTTCTTTATAGTAGTCTTCTCCCCCTTTGACAACAATGCCAAAAAGTAAAGAACTAAAACATAATTTCTTTCTGTAAGAAGTTATTTCTTGCTGTTGTGTATCAACTAAGTCTCGGTTAGAGCATTTGTCTTCAATTCCTGTTCCCTGTAATATTTCCTGTATTAATTCTAGTACACTTTTAGAAAACATCCTAAAGTGTATAACTCAGCATCAACTCCCAAAAGATATTCATTAGAGTCATCGGATTGATGCTTTCACCGAACTCGGTCAGTGAGTAGAAGATAGGGGTAGGACCCCTAACTGACTTATGAGATATTCAAAAGTGTCCTTTGGTAGTGGTTTGGTGAAGATATCTGCTATTTGTTTCTTTGTGCTAACATACTCCAATACCACTTTCTTCTCTTGAGCTTCTTCTCTAAGATAATGATATTTGATAGATATGTGCTTTGTCTTAGAGTGCATAACAAGATTCTTTGAAATATTAATGGCACTAGTATTGTCACAGAATATAGTTACTAGCTCGGTAACTTTTTCATTTATACCTTCCAAAAGTTGTTTGATCCATGCAATGTTGGTACAATTCAATGCTGCAACAACGTATTCAACTTCTGCTGTTGACTGTGAAACACATCCTTGTTTCTTGCTAAGCCAACTCACTAGTCTTTCTCTTAAAAAGAAAACTCCTCCACTTGTGCTTTTCCTATCATCAATGTTGCCTACCCAATCAGCATCAGTATAAACTTTTAAATCAAAATCATTTCCTTTCTGATATACTAAGCCATAATCCTCTGTGCCTTTCAAGTATCTAAAAATTCTTTTGATTGCTGTCATGTGTGTTTCCTTAGGATCTGCAGAGAATCTTGCAACTATACCTACTGCATGTGCTATGTCTGGTCTATTGTGAACAACATATTGTAGTTTTCCAATCATGGATCGGTAGAGTGTCTCATCAACAGATGCAGATTCATCATTCTTTGATAATTTGCAATTGGTAGTCATAGGAGTACTTACTGGTTTTGAATCATCCATTCTAGATTTCTTCAAGATTTCCTTTATGTACTTGGATTGAGTAATGAAAATCTCATTTTTCATTTGCAGTATCTGTAAACCTATAAAATACTTTATCTCACCGATTAATGACATCTCAAATTCTTTGCTCATTTCATTTCCAAAGTTCTTGCATAAAGAGTCATTTCCACAAAATATAATTTCATCAACAAATATGGCTGAGATCAGTATTCCATTTTCATCATTCTTCATGTACATGTTGTTGTTCTCACTTGTCCTTATAAAACTAATCTTAATCAAATAAGAGTGCAATATTTCATACCATGCTCTTGGTGCTTGTTTCAAACCATATAAAGCTTTGTTCAATTTACATACCTGATCTTTATTATTGTCTTCAACAAATCCTTCAGGTTGTTGAATGAAAACTTCTTCTTCTAATATTCCATTCAGAAATGCAGATTTGACATCCATTTGATATATCTTGAAGTTCTTGAAAGCAGCATAGGCCAACAATGTTCTAACTCCTTCAAGTCTAGCAACAGGTGCAAAAGTTTCACGATAATCAATTCCTTCTTCTTGAGCATAACCTTTGCAAACTAGTCTTGCTTTGTTTCGAATGACTTCACCTTTTTCATTTAGCTTGTTTATGAAAATCCACTTTGTACCGATTACATTTTTGTCCTTCGGTCTTGGGATTAGTGTCCATGTGTCATTCTTCTTGATTTGATCAATCTCTTCTGTCATAGCATTTACCCAATCTTCACTGTTAAATGCCTCTTTTACTATTCTCGGTTCAAATTTAGATATCAAGCATGTGTTCTGTCTCAGTTTGTTCCTTGTCATCACTAGATCATCCTTATCTCCTATAATCTGACTTGGTGCATGATGTCTTCTGACATACTTGGCTAATACAGGCTCGATAGGTTCTGTATGATCTTCTTCATCACTCGGTAACTGGATATTCTCTTCATTTTCTTCAACAGTCTTCTCGGTTGAACATAGACAAATTCATCATAGTCTTCTGGTTCCTTGGAATTTCATTCATCATTTCTTTCTACAAATTCATCAATTTTCACATTTGCACTTTCTACTATTTTGTTAGATGATTTGATCAAACATTTAAATGCTTTGCTTCTAGAAGAGTAACCTAGAAACATTCCTTCCTCACTTTTCTGATCAAATTTGCCATTTCTATCATCTTTATGAACATAGCATCTACTTCCAAAGATTTAAAAATAACTAACATTAGGTTTCTTATCATACCAAATTTCATATGGTGTCTTCAAAGTACCTTTCTTCAATTGAACTCGGTTCAAGGTGTAAACAGATGTGCTTATTGCTTCTCTCCAAAATGTTTGTGGCACCTTCTTTTCAATCATCAGTGTTCTAGCACAATCCACAATAGATCTGTTTCTTCTTTCAGCTATTCCATTATGCTGTGGAGTTCTCGGTGCAGAGACTTGTCTTTTAATACCATGATCATTGCAAAATAAGTTGAACTCATCAGATGTGAACTCTCCTCCTCTATCTGATCTAAGACATTTCAGTTGTCTTCCTGTTTCATTTTCAACTCTTGCCTTGTACCATTTAAACATTTGAAAAGCTTCTGATTTTTCTTTTAAAAACATTACTGACATCATCCTTGAATAGTCATCCACAAATAATATGAAATATTTATCACCATAATAACTTTGAACTTTCATAGGACCATAAAGATCAGTGTGCACTATATCTGAAATTCCCTTAGAAGTGTAGGACTTACTTGTAAAGCTTGATCTTGTCATCTTACCCATCTGGCATCCTCGACACATAGCATTCTCAGGTTTTTAAAGACTCAGTAGACCTCTTACTCTGTGCTTCTTACTTATTTTGATCAGATTATCAAAATTGACATGACAAAACCTTTTATGCCATAACCAGGTATCATCAATCTTTGCATGCAAACACATATTCCGAGTTGAGTCAAGGTGAAATGTATTACCTTTTGTTTGTGTCCCGGTAGCAGCTAACTTTCCATTTTTGTCATGAACTTTGACAATTCCCTTCTGAAATTCTATTCGGTAACCTGTGTTGTTTAGCTATACTACACTCAACAAATTGTATTTCAAACTTTCAACCCAATAAACATCATTGCATCTAGCATTATCAAGAAGTGTTATAGATCCTTTACCTCTTACCGGACATGGTGCATCATTACCAAATCTAACATAGCCTCCATCATAATCTTCTAATATAACAAACTTGTGTTTATCTCCTGTCATATGATGTGAGCATCCACTATCTATAATCCAAGAATCATTAGTGTTTATGTGAGCTATTAGAGCTTTTTCTTCATACCTTTCTTCATCTGAGCCATCCTTGATAGCCACATAAACTACTTCCTCTATATCAGTCTCATCTGATTTATCATCATTAGATTCCTCATCAGCTATTAGGCATGTCTTTCTATCTCTTCTTTTGAAGTCTCGGTGTCCTCTGTAATGATTATCTTTCTGTCTATCATCTCGGTAATCTCTTCTTTCCATAAAATCTTTGTCAGGACAGTTAGAAGCCATATGTCCTATCTTATCACAATTGAAACATTTCAAAGGTAGTTTTCCTTTATACTTACCTTTGCCTCTCGGTAACCTTTTGGCTAATAGTGCTTCAAACTCTTCTTGCTTTCTGATTTCTTCATACAGTTTGTGCACTTCTTCAATGTTCTTCTGAAATCTTTCACTTGCTCCACTATGATCTCCTTCAGAGTACTTATACTTTCTTTCATTGTAATCATTAGATTCATCAAGATGAAAAGAACTAAATGCAGATTCAACTTTATTTACCGAAGATCCACTGTTATCAAAATTACTTAACTCAAATGCATGTAGCTTGCCAATAGTAGCATCCAAAGAAACTGGCATATTAGGTACATACCTCAATTCATTGATTGCAAAGACTCGGATTGCATAAGCTAGTAGAAGGGTTCTCAACAACTTACTTGTTATATCCTTTTCTTCAATAGTTCCACCTGCTCCTTTGATTTGATTGACAAACTCCTTTAGTCTTGCACTGTACTGAGTTATGTTCTCACCTTCATTCATCCTCATAGATTCAAGTTGTCCTCTCAGACTATCTACTTTTTCTCTTTGAACATGTTCATCTCCTCCATATACTGATATGAGCTTATCCCACATTGCCTTTGCATCATTGCAGCCTTCTAGATCATTAAACTCTGAATCAGTTAATGCAGATGTTATTTCAATCATTGCTTGAATATGTTCTTGCTTTGCCCTTATCTCTTCCATAGTCAATGGATAGGTGCTCAGTGCAACAAAATCATTCTCCAACTCCTGATAGATGTAGCTTCATCCTTTTCTGCCATGTAGAGAAACTTGACTTGTTCAGCTTTGGTGCATCCCTCTTATACATCTTTGGATCTTTAACTCAAGTGCCTTTAAACTTTCCTTCCGGAGTCCAAAGCTCTGATACCAATTGATAGTTCTGATAATTAATATAAGTACAGATCCAATAGCCAACAAGATGAGGGGGGGGGGGGGTGAATCATACAAACTTAATCATCCATAAAAACATCAGATTCAACCTCGGTAACATATATATCAGTAATATAACCAAAATTGTTAAACATGCAAACTCAAAAGCATATGAACAATATAAACCTCATAACACCAGATTTAACGTGGAAACCCAAATAGGGAAATACCACTGTGGGATTTCGGACCCACTAAGAAATATACTCTTCTAGAGTATGCTCGGTTAAAAGCAAATCATGTTAAAGATTACAAACACATTGCTAGATGTGACCCGGTTAAGGGATTTCCCTCAGATCTGTTAGGATCTTCACTTTGTTAGAATTGACCTTGTTAAAGGATTTCAAACACTCAATTAGAATGTCACCTTGCTAGAGGGTTTACATATAAGACTGTTAAGTCCACTCAGTTAAGAGATTTTCTGTCACTTTCACAAAATAACAGTAATAAAAATCTATCTGCAACTTCACATCTAAAATGCTAAAGCATATTCTTATTTGTTTAATACAATCTAGACATAGAACTAATCTTGTCTATCTGCTGGGCTTCTATACTGTTATTCTAACAGGTCTTCAAGCTTCTGTGCTCGGTAATCAGTATGTAGCATCCCTGTGCATACACTTGCCCACATACATTGTTTATCAACACTTTCCTATTTATAAACAATTATGTAACCGCTTAATCTCCTTGATCACATTTCCCATGATCAATCATAGCCATCAGATCTTCAATCTTGTCCAGGTTCAATGCATCTTTCGATCTGAAAACGTTTTACCCCGCCTTGGAACTTGCATACTAGTCTTGGAACTTGTGCTAGGGTATTGCGGTTCAATCTGAGCTGTAGATCTTCATGCCGACTTTTCATTGCCTTAGATTCGTTAACAAACTTCTTCCACGACTTACCAATCATTTAATCTGCTCCAGCTCATCAGCTTCCTTCATTAAATACCGCATGTAAACATTTAATGCATTATGTTATAGCTCGGTTACAACTTGGTAACAACTCGGTGAATACTAAACTTCACTCGGTAGACATTCCGCCTTCATTAACCTATAGCGATAACCTTAGGGTTTACCGACTAGGTTCCTTAGGGTTTACGAACTATGTTTTTTGCTTGATAACATAGTATAGTATTAACCTTTACAATTTACAACATATGTATGATGTTAAAACAATCTAAAACATCATGATCTCATCATTGTCTGACTCGGTAGTAGTTGCCCATTGAATACCTTATTCATCCCCTTATTCATCATATTATTTCCTGTGTCTTTTACCGACATCTTTATAATCTTCATATCATACTTCTCAAGATATGGCAACATCATACTGAATTAGAAAATCAATTTCTTGACATCAATGACAAAATAATAATATCAAGATAGTAAAACATCTTTAATCAGTTATATACATAATCATCAACAACCTTCTCAATATCCTTATGAAATGCCAACAATCTTTCAGTGTCTGTTATAATGCAATATTGCCAACAGATTACATATCTATTACGGGTTTCACATTCTTTGCCAAAATTCATCTAAATTGACATGTCTGAGCTTCATGTCTCCTATTGTTTGTAACAAGCTAGTCAACCTATCCAAATGCTCATAGCCTTGTATTTAGATTTCATTTTCTTGAATTTACAAAATTTTCATATAAATCAACTATAAAGTCTCTCAATTGGAACTACCTTATTTCACCTAAATTTTGATATCCAATTTTGAATAAAATGCAAGCATTTTGCTAGTTACATATTAGTCACCTTTTTAGATATAGTTGGCAAGGTTGTTGAATTTATGCACAGTGCTTAATCTCCTTTACAATTTTCTCCTTTGATCACAATTGAGCTTCTGAATGATTTCTTTTAGGGCTAAAACAAAGATAAATAAATTAGTTTGAAAGTATAATTAATGCACACCTACTTCGGCCCTTGCAATAAATACATTGAATTTGAAATTTGGCATCATAATGTTACTTATGAGGTTTTCAAATGTATTGTCAGGCTTTGTTATGAGTTCTGAAGATTGTTTTAGTAGCGGTACACAAAAGCCTTTCGTCTTTTGATTTCTTCATGCTTTGGAAAAGAGTAGTTCATAGAATTCTTTCGGGAAGCGACCTTGGTGCTTGAACTCTCCTTTAGGTCCAAAACATTCCACAAACCATCTTAAAAAGTGCTATTAAGTTTTGGCCTTGATTTTTGAACTTTGTCTTCGATGTGTCAGAACTTTACTTTCCTTTGTGCTTTGATGCCACTTGATCAGTCAGGCTCAAATAAAAGTTCAAGAACCATCGTTGGAGTCCGACACTCCATGTTGAACTGCAAGACTTTAATGATGGGGCATCATGAAGTAATAGAACATTTGGAACTAAGACAAAAGTGACAAAATTAAAAAATAAAGGATGAGGGTTTATCAAAGGCTGAAGTAGATGTCGAGGACTGACGTTTGAAGTTGAACTTATCCAAGACCAATAAGATTCAAAAGACACTTAAGGAAAAACAACATAGACTAGTTCAAAATGACTCAAGTCAGATTCCAACAGGGGTTCAAGAACTAACTCACAAAGCCGACAAACTTAGAAAGACAACTTAAATGAATTTCACTCAACTTAAAAAATTACAAAGGTAAGATCAAAGATTAAATGGAGTGATTGAAATTAAGGTAACAACTAGCTCTGACTGTGGATGAAGATTGAAAAGGATGAAGTCATGAACTTAAAATCTCTGGTTTTGCAAAACTAGGACATGATAAAACATTAAAAAATAAATGATGACAAACAAAGATGAACACCAAAAATGAAAATCGACAAAACTAAACTGTTATAATACAAGGTAGGGGTTACCTTCTTTACATCCGGTACAATTTTAGGTCTTGCCCAGTGTAAGGGAGAGGCAGAATTGTGCCATTTGGATATGCTAATCTGAATGTGTTGCTTCCAGAAGCTTGTTGAACTTTGAATGGTCCCTTTCATAATGAATCAAACTTTCCATGTGCTCCCCTTGGCTCCTTTCTCTTATCCCACAACAAGACCATGTCTCCTTCCATGAAATTTTTAGGTCTGGCCTTTTAGTCAAATAACTTCTTCACCTTTTCTTGATGCAATGTAATCCTATTCACCATATCTTCTCTTTGTTCTTCAATTTTGGAAAGATACATAATTCTCTTCTCTAAAGAACTTTGTAACTCTTGATCTTCAACCACCACTTGCAATTTTGATGTAGCTAATTCAAAAGGTAGGAGTAAAGCAACTCCAATTCCATAAACCAACTAAAATGGTGACATGCCTATAGCCCATTTTGGAGTCATTCTGTCATTTCATAATACTTCATAGATTTTTTTATGCCAATATTTTGGTTATCACTCACCAACTTCTTCATAATTGTAATTAGATTTTTATTGCTTGATTCTGCTTGTCTATTACCTTGCAAATAATAGTATGATGAGTGCGAGAGCGAAAACGAAATACTGAAGAGCACAAGAATATAATGAGAGGGGGGTGGATTAGTATATTAATTAATTTTAACTTTTTCGACTTCAATCAAAATCATATAACTTATCTCAAAAACATATTCATTGCATACCAACATTCATGTGTGATCTAACTAATATGAACACAAGATATATACATGGAAACCTTTAGAGGAGGAAACCATGCCAATTTTTTTTTTTTATATAATAGTTCTTTTACAATGTTTGTAGACACCAACCTACTAGATGCACCAATCCACTGGAAGAACCAACTCCAACTCCGAAATCTGCTTTTATGAGCACCAACTCCCACTTTAAAATTTGTGAACACCAAACCACTTCTCATAGATCTGATTTTCCACCTTGACACTGTTGCTATAACAACGAATGATGGACATCTAATTTCCTTTACTGTATTCTTTCTCCTTTAAATCTGCATAAATTCCCCTAACACTTATTCGTCATACATGAACTGCATATATTCTTCAATATAAATATGAAACACTCTTCATAATTATCTGTCCAATGTCTGTTCTATATCTGAAATATAATCTGTCCATATACCTGGAACTGGTCTTCTCACTGTCTCCCTATAAATCTGCACTTGATCCTTATCTCTTCTCATGTATATGTTGTTCTATTTCCAGCACAAATCTGTGCAAGAAAAATTTCTCTAGTAATCCTCCTTACCTTAGTGTGCTCTCACGAGCTCCTTTTTTGTATTACACACTTACCCCTTGCCAAAATGGTTTAATTCCTTTATATATCTCTCTTATAAATTTTCATAGAGGTTGTATCCCTTTAATCCAAACCATAATCATATTGATTATGCTCGTTTAATTGATATATTTTCTTCCCAAATCGTACTTTGTGTACTTATAGTTTTCATAAACTTTGATTGGTTCTTTTCATATGTTAACCAAACCTTTTCATAACTATATTAATGAATATAAAACACCCTTCCACGTATGCTTAACCAAACCATCGTATATGTATTATCCTATCTTAGCTTATTTTTTTGAAAATAAATTGTATTAGTATACTCTAAAGATCTGCATATTATGACCTACCTTCAACTACATAACAACAACCAATACGATCTGCCTTCAGCCATGTATGGATATGTCTTTTGTTTCTGTCTTCAAACACGATCTGCCATATTTCTTGTGAATAAGACAAATTTGTCTTATTTGAAGGTTTGTATTTTAGTGGGGTTCTAACATAAGGAGGTGGGCCCTACAAATCTTTGTCTTTTAGTGCGGAATACTGCATAAGGGGGTGGGTCTCATAAACAATTTATTTGTAGATAAGTAGGAGGTATTTTCCATAGCAAGTCAAACTATGATATTGCTATCAGGGTTCAACTGCGTAGTTTTTGAGTCAAACTCATTGACATATGTTTCATGAGTAGTGGTTCACAAGAACCCATCTCTCATGAGAATGAATGGTCCACTTAGCACTCATTGCATCTAGGTGACGCTCATAGGGGTGAAGCATTAGGACTTCCCGGGAGGTCACCCATCCCAGTATTACTCCAACTCAAGCGTGCTTAACCCCTACTTATCAATTGATGAGCTTAAGGGGCTCTATAATGACTGGTTCATAAGGCACAACACTTGCTGAAGGTTTTGCAAATGGGGTTGCAAGCTAAGTGGGTTTAACCTTGGAGGGAACTCTGTGGTTAAGCGTGCTTGAGTTGGAGTAGTATTGAGATGGGTGAAGGATGTAAAACTTGATTTGCTAGATCGCTGCCTTGTTTTCAGTCTTCCAATTTTTACAAATGAATCCGATACATATACATTAGAATGAGAGTGAAGGATGTAAAACTTGATTTGCTTAACAACTTTCACCACAACAAATGCTTGCTTCTCCGCTGGAGAATAATTCAACTCATGCTTCTATAAAGGAACACTCATAAAAGCAATTGGGGCTTTTATATCTTGATCATTATTTTGCAATAAAATAGCAAATAAAGTATGATCAGATGCATAATAGTAGAGGATAATTTTTTACCAAAGTTTGGGTGAACCAACATGTGCATAATGGCTGTCTTGATATCTTCGAAGGCTCTCTTCCCATTATCATTCCATTTGAAGCCTTGTCCTTCTTTCATCATGTCTACTATGTTTTTAGTGATTTTGAAGAAATCTGGAACAAATCTTCTCAAGAAATTTACCTGGCCAAAGAAAGATTTGACACCAGTTTTGCTAGAGGGTAGACTAAATTGTCGGATGGCCCTTATTCACTTAGGTTCAATCTTAATTACCTCTTTGGAAACAATGTGTCCGAGGATCTTTCCCCCTGTGATGCAAAAATAGACTTCTTGGGATTTGGGAAAATACTGTGTTCTCTACACCTTTGTAGAATCACTTCTAGATCAAAGATATGATTTTACCTCTTTTTTAGAGAACCAAATGATCTAAATATATTATTGTAATTTTGTTTCTTAGATCACAAAAAGATAAGTCCATGGCTCGCTGAAATATGGCGCCAACAATGATAAGACCAAATGGCTTACGATTGTATGTGAATGTATCCCAAGGTGTGATAAAAGTCATCTTATGCTAATCACTCTTGTTCACATCGATTCGGTTATGCCCTAACAATCCATCCAACATTGACATCATCCCAAAACCGACAACAGTTTGCAGTACATGATTCATGTTGGGCAGAGGGTAATTATCTTTAAGTGATGTTTGGTTCAAGTTCTTGAAATCTACACAGATCCTTATTTCTCCATTTTTCTTACATATAGGAACGATATTGGCTACCCATGTGGAATGATGAATGGGGTAGATGATTCTAGCTATCAACATCTTAACTATTTCTCGGAAAATGACATCAATGATCTTTGTATTGTAATTCCTTTGCTTCTGTCGAAAAGGAGAGGTTTCTGATTTGAGGGGAATATGATGTTGGAATTTCCCATTCATGAAATTCTTAAGATCATCATAGCACCAGGAAAATACAGCGTTATACTTAATTAAAAGATTAATCAATTTATCCATTTCTATAGGGGTACAACACTCGCCAATTCATACCAATTTTGGGCTATCTAGGCTCCCAATATTCACAATTTCATATTCTTCGGAGGTACTAGGTGATTTAGACAACTTATTTTTGATATAATCATCGCACTTGTTGAATAACTATGATGCAGAGACCTCCTTGTTACCTTCCAAACACCTCCAAATGTATGAAACTGACCCCCTAGCACATGGATGGGATCCTATCAAGGCAAGGCTCTACAACTTTAGTACAATCTTCTCACCATCTCCAAGACCCTTACTGACTCAATCAGAGGTATCTTGCTACAACACACTCCATGATACCTCAAAGAGTTACAAATCATTTGCACACCAGTTTTGGGTCATACAAAACTCCCTAAGGTCAGACAAAGCACCAGTTGCAAGAATACATGCTCATTCCTTAAGAAACTCACTCAATTAGGCCTAGTTGCTTGTAGCCCTGTTTAGCGGGTAAAGGGACCTTAAATTCATATTTTCCCAAACACCTTGGAAAAAAATTATGGATTCAAACACCCTTTTTAAAGTTATACAAGTCCCCAAAAGGAAGGGTCAAGGTCTGGAAAATAAAGGTCTTTGTCGATAGGAATTTGACTATCCTAAAAGGGCTAATTAGGTCTCTTTTGTGAAGCAACTATACTTAGATGAATGAACTAGTGGATTACAATCACATGGGCATGTTGAGAAACATAAATCAACAGGGATTCGAGGATTAAATGCCTGGAAGCATCACCATTTGCATACAAGGTGATTTTGTTTGTTCAAGGTCTAGGTAGCCACATAGAGATGTCTACCTAGGGTCGCTTCAAACACTTCTCTCCCTTGATCCTCCTACAAAACACTCTTGGAAATATAAAATAAATTGACCATACTTGAATTTCACAAAATCCCATGAGCCTCAGATTGGTAAAGTGCAAGATATGGCCATGAATGAGGAAAAACCCAAGGTAAACCCTGGTTTTCCGGGGTACCTACTGCAAAACTTGAATATCAGGAGAAACACACACAATAAAGACTCCAAATCAAAACCAAGATAGATTCAACTCTCCTCTCAAATAAATTCACATAATTAGGAATGGATCCCAATCCGTACAGAACCGTACCATAGACCAAAAAATCCAGAATTGTAGGAAAACTCAGAATTCTATTAGTTTGTTTGCATCAAATACTCTCCTCTATACAATCACCACTGGAAATTGGATCCATGAGGTGTATAAACCATTCCTCAACTGATCTCATCCTAAAATCAAGAGGTTAGAGCCATTGGAGAAGTTTCAAATTACAAAAATGCAAAAAGTGCATAAAAGTTGCTCATGACAACTTTTGCAAAAGTTGTCAAAATGTCATCTTTCACGTCCTAATGCCTTGGGTCAAGTTCAACCCCTCCTAAAACATCTTAAAATACTGAAAACCAACAAATCTGATCCCCTATTGTCCAAAAGTCCTAATTGGCTCATAGAAATGCCAAAATAGGAGTTTGGCTCACAAGATGGGGTTCATTATTACAAACATATAATGCATGATTGAAAACCTATATAAAACATCCTAAAAATATTATTAATGCCTTATCATCCCTTATCAAAGTCTAACATGTCATCTTGAAGGGTTTGATGAGGTGCTCCTGCACCATACTCTCCGGAAGAAGAAATCTCAAGTCCACTTGAGATGAGAGTCTGCAGGTCTGCACCATGATCTTTGATCTGTTGCTCTGTCATCCAGACTGCTTCAGTACCAGGTTGTCCCTTCCAAGCCACCAAATAATCCATGTAAACTTTACTCCTGGTTCGCTTGGCAACCTTAGTACCTAGAACCTTATGCAACTTTGGTCATTCATGTTTGAGAATGTCATCACCAGCAATATCCTGCATTGTGTCTTCGCCTGCATCAACACTACACTTATAAAGAGTTAAGTCACACACTTTAAAAATAGGTGACAAACCAAGATCAGATGGTAGTTGAAGTTCATAGGCATTTGAACCACATTTCTTCAAGATTTGGCAGGGGCCAATCTTTCTTTGCATCAACTTTGTGTATCTTCCTTTTGGAAGTCTTTCCTTCTTCAAGTGAACCCACACCAAGTCTCCTACATCAAAGTGAACATCTCTCTTCTTTTTGTCAGCATGAGATTTTTATCTCTCTGCATATTGTTGAAGACGAGTCTTCACTTGGTCATGGATCTCTTGTATGGCAGTAGCAAAGGTTTCTCCATCTGCACTAATGGGTTCTCCTTGAGGTATCTCTCTCAACTCCAGCACACCCCTTGGGTGGATGCCATATACAATCTGGAAAGATGACTTACCGGTACTCCTTTTCACTATATCATTATAGGAGAATTCTGCCTGAGACAATATACTATCCCACCTTTCTCCATGTTGTCTAGTCAAACACCTTAAGAGATTCCCTAGTGATTTGTTTACAACTTCAATTTGACCATCTGTTTGGGGATGGTAGGCCGAGGAGAAGGATAAATTTGTACCAAGCTTCTTCCAAAGGGTCCTCCAAAAGTGACCAATAAATTTTACATCCCTATTAGAGACTATGGTCAAAGGCAAGTCACGTATCCGGACAATCTCCTTAAAGAACAAATTTGCTACATAAGAAGCATCACAAGTTGTTTTGCATGGCAATAAATGTGTTATCTTACTGAACCTATCCACCACTACAAAAACACTATCATATCCTTTCCTTTTCCTAGGCAATCCTAAAACAAAATCCATACTTATGCTTTCCCATGGTCTTGAAGGTATGGGTAAAGGTTGGTATAAGCTTGCATTGGTGGACTTTCCTTTTGCCTTTTGGCAGATCACACATGTCTCCACAAATCTCCTAACATATGTCTATAGTTTGGGCCAAAAATAGTGTCTTTTTACCAAATCTAATATCTTGTCAAGACCAAAATGTCCTGCCATTGCTCCACAATGTTTTTCCTTAATGATATTCAGTCTCAGAGCATTTGGGTATACATAATTGTGCACCCTTAAACGACAATCCATTTTGAATCAAAAATTCAGAATACTCAACATGAAACCGTTCATCAAATGAAGTACATACCTTGTAGGCCTCTCCAAATCTTCATCATCTTCATACATGGTTTTCAAAGAGTTTATTCCAACATTCTCCAACTGAATTTGATTTGCAGTTAGGATTCTTCTTCACAAAGCATCTTCTTGACTCCTTTCTTGTGCTTAAGAATGAAAGTGAAAGCTTGTAGGGTCTCCACCCATTTCATGTGCCAGTGATTCAAATTTTCTTGACTGTTTATGAAGCTAAGGGCCTGATTGTCTATGAAAACTATGAATTCTTTTGGTAGAAAGTAGTGTCTCCATTTTTTCAAGGATTGGATTAGAGCATACATCTCTAGGTCATAAGATGAATATCTCCTCTTTGCCTCATTCAACTTCTCACTAAAGAAAGCAATAGGTCTTCCTTTTTGACTGAGCATTGCGCCAATGGCCATATGACTAGCATCACATTATACTTGAAAGATCTTGTTGAAGTCAGGTAGGGCAAGGACCGATTGTTCTACAACTTTTCTTTTCAATGTTTCAAAAGAGTTATCTTCTTCTTCTGTCCAACTAAACTTGCACTTTTGTCCTCCCTTTATTTTATCAAGCATAGGGGCACAAATATGACTAAATCATCTAATAAACTTCCTATAGAAGGTAGCTAAGCCATGGAAATTCCTAACATCATTCATTGTCCTAAGTGTAGGCCAAGACAATATGGCACTCACCTTTTCTTGATCCATTTTCAATTCACCATATGAGATCACAAATCCCAAGTCAATGATCTCTTCCTACATAAAGAAACACTTTTCCAAGTTGATCATTAATTGTTCTTCATACAATCTCCTTAGGACCAGGTCTACATGCTTTAGATGTTCTCCTTTGGTTTGACTGAAAACTAGAATGTCATCTAGGTAGAATATAACAAATTTCCCTATGAAATCCCTCAAGACTTCATTCATTAACCTCATAAAGGTACTAGGTGCATTGGATAAGCCAAAGGGAATGAATTTCCACTCATACAACCCCTCATTTGTTTTAAATGCAGTTTTCCATTCATCTCCTGGCCTAATCCTAATATGATGATAGCCACTCTTTAAATCATTTTTTGTAAAATATCTAGCACCCCCCAAACAATCTAACAAATCCTCAATCCTAGGCATGGGAAACCTATACCTGATAGTAATCTTGTTGATATCTCTTGAATCGGTGCAAAGCCTCCAAATGCCTTCCTTTTTGGGTGCCAAGGCTGTAGGGACTTCACATGGGCTCAAACTTTTTCCAACCAATCCGGATTCCAACAATTCTTCAACCTGTTTTTCCATCTCAACATTCTGATCCAGTGTGAGTTTGTATGCTGCTTTATTAGGAAATGTGGATCCAGGTATAAGGTCTATACAATGGTTTATGTCCCTCATGGGAGTTAGTGACCTTGACATGCCATCTGAGATGACACCCTTGTATTTATCTAGTAGTTGATGCACTTCAAGGTCAATCAACCTCAATTTACCCTCTTTCTTATCCTCAGACCTCTCCACCTTTGTTACTGTTGGAATAGGGATAAGGGCATAACAAACCATGCCTTCATTTTCCATGTTCTTCATGAATTGCTTCCCTCCTAATATCAACACCTTGGCTTCCTTTTGTTTGGTCTCCTCCTCACCCTCCATTAAAGGTAGCAACTCAATCACCTTACCATCCTTGGTAATGGAATATGTATTCCTAGCACCATCATGTTGTGCCTTCAAATCAAACCGCCATGGTCTCCCAAATAGGAGATGGAAAGCATCCATCTTTGCAATGTCAAACATCAACCTATCTTTATAGGTTCCAATCTGAAATTCCACCCAAGCCTGCTCTTCCACAACAACTTGTTGTCCTTGTGTGAGCCATGAGACCTTGTAGGGGCAAGGGTGAGGTAGTCTCCTCAACTTCAGTTTCTCCACCATCTCTAGAGACACAAAGTTCTCAGTTGAACTAGAATCTATTAGGACCTTGTAGCCCTTTCCACCTTCTTTTCAAGTGGTCTTGAATAGAGACTTCCTTTGTGGGGGTTCTCTATCAGACATCTTCATAGTGGTTACTACTCTTCTAATCATCAAGGCTTCACCTCTTTTAGGGTATCCATAATTGTCAGGGGTATTGACACTTTGGTATGTGTTTGCACTTGCCACACTTTGGCAGTCAGCCTCTAAAATCAAGCTGCTTCTTCTTTCTCCTATGGAACTAGTAGGTTTCTCTGTGCATCTATTAGCCATGTGTCCTCCTTGATTGTAGTTATAACATTTGATTGGACCTCTACCTTGAGATCTCCATCTAAATGGTGGTCTTCTTCCTCTGAAGTTACCTCTATGATTGTATCCTCCATTGTTATTGGAATTGCTCTCTCCTTTAGTGCCTTCTTGATTGGTTTCACTTTGATTTTCAAAGCCATTTCCTTTGCTTTTGAAAAAATTTCTTCCACCCCTCTGCTGTCTTCCTCTTCCTTTATTATTCTACTCTTATCTCCTTTTGATCTTCTCTTCCACCTTGATAGCAAGTTGATGGCATCTACCAACGGTATTTGAGCTAAGAAGGTTCAATTCTTCTTGAATGTTGTACCTTAATCCATTCAGGTACCGGAAAAATTTCTCACTCTCTTCCTCTTTTGTTTTAGACTTCATGCATAGCCTTTGGAACTCCTTTGTATATGAGTTCACATCCATCTCTTTCTGCTTGAGATTTTGTCTCCTCTTATGGAGTTGTATTTCATAGTCTTTGGTACATAGCCCTCTTTAATTAAGGAAACCATCCACTTCCAAGAAACAATCTTGGGCTTATTTTCCTTCTCTCTTTCCTCTTGGACAAAGTTCCACCAAGTTAGGGCTGCTCCCTTCAACTCGGACTTAGCAATCTTCACCTTTTGGTGTCCTGAAATGTCTTCACACTTAAAGAAACTAGATAGGGAATCTATCCAATCCATCACAACATCTCATTCCATCTTCCCAGTGAAAGTCGGCAAATCAATCTTCTGCTCCATGGCTCTCCTCTCCATGGATTTGAGGGCATTAAGGAAGTGCCTATGGTTAGGAGGAATCACCTCTTCCTTCAGCATAGGGATCTCATCCTCATCCCCTTCATTGCCACTACTAGTGCCTCCATCTTCCTTCCCATCTACTTTGCCTCTCAACCTCTCTATCTCCCTCTGCATTGCCTTGCAAGAAGTGGCCTACTCTCTTACAATCTTTCCCAATTCCATGTTGGTGATTGGTCCTCTAGGGACCTCTTCTTCTTGTCCCTCTGACATCTCTCAATTTTCTATCTCTTTACCAAAGCTGTTACTAGCTCTGATACCACTTGATGCAGAGCCCTCCTTGTTACCTGCCAAACACCTCCAAATGTATGACACTGACCCCCTAGCACATGGATGGGATCCTATCAAGGCAAGGCTCTACAACTTTAGTACAATCTTCTCACCATCTCCAAGACCCTTATTGACTCAATCAGGGGTATCTTGCTACAACACACTCCATGATACCTCCAAGGGTTACAAATAATTTTCACACCAGTTTTGGGTCATACAAAACCCCCTAAGGTCAAACAAAGCACCGGTTGCAAGAATACATGCTCATTCCTTAAGAAACTCACTCAATTAGGCCTAGTTGCTTGTAGCCCTATTTAGTGGGTAAAGGGACCTTAAGTTCAGATTTTCCCAAACACCTTGGAAAAAAAAAATGGATTCAAACACCCTTTTGGAAGTTATACAAGTCCTCAAAAGGAAGGGTTAAGGTCTGGAAAATAAAGGTCTTTGCCGGTAGGAATTTGACTGTCCTAAAAGGGCTAATTAGGCCTCTTTTGTGAAGCAACTATACTCAGATGAATGAACCGGTGGATTAAAATCCCATGGGAATGTTGAGAAACATAAATCAACAGGGATTCCAGGATTACATGCCTGGAAGAATTGCCATTTGCATACAAGGTGATTTTGTTTGTTCAAGGTCTAGGTAGCCACATAGAGATGTCTACCTAGGGTCGTTTCAAACACTTCTCTCCCTTGCTCCTCCTGCAAAACACTCTTGGAAATATAAAATAAATTGAGCATACTTGAATTTCACAAAATCCCATGAGCCTCAGATTGGTAAAGTGCAAGATATGTCCATGAAGGAGGAAAAACCCAAGGTAAACCCTAGTTTTCTGGGTACCTACAACAAAACTTAAATACTAGGAGAAACACACACAATCAAGACTCCAAATCAAAACCAAAATAGATTCAACTCTCCTCTCAAATCAATTCACATTATTGGGAATGGATCCCAATCCGTACAGAACCGTACCACAGACCAAAAACTCCAGAATTGTAGGAAAACTCAGAATTCTATTAGTTTGTTTGCATCAAAAACTCTCCTTTGTACAATCACCACTAGAAATTGGATCCATGAGGTGTATAAACCATTCCTCAACTTCTCTCAACCAAAAATCAAGAGGTTAGAGCCATTGGAGAAGTTTCAAATTACAAAAATGCAAAAAGTGCATAAAAGTTGCTCATGACAACTTTTGTAAAAGTTGTCAAAATGTCATCTTTCGCCTCCTAATGCCTTGAGTCAAGTTCAACCCCTCCTAAAACATCTTAAAACACTCAAAATCAACACATTTGATCCCTTATTGTCCAAAAGTCCTAATTGGCTCATAGAAATGCCAAAATAGGAGTTTGGCTCACAAGATGGGGTTCATTATTACAAACATATAATGCATGATTGAAAACCTATATAAAACATCCTAAAGACATTATTAATGCCTTATCCTCCCTTATCAGAGTCTGGCATTTCATCTTGAAGGGTTTGATGAAGTGCTCCTACACCAAATTGCTCCAACAAAACCAGGTCTTTAGGGATTTTGTTTCCTTTTAGTTATATCATTCCTTGGGTTCCCTCTCCTTATCTTGGTAGAATTCTTTGCAATCAGATTTTCTCCCCTCAAAGTAGGTATCTATAAACACGTCAATGTTTTCCAAAAAGGATTAGATATGTTTGTTGTTTTCAAAAACCCACTAAGATTCCATATTAGCAAGTACATTTGGCCAATAGACCATCTCAATTCTATGGGAACCTGTATCAAAATCTGGGTGAGGGAGCAATAAAGATGTTGATATAGCTAGTGAGTTGGATCTAGAATTTTGTTCTCTAGGAACTGCTTCAATAGAAAAGGGATCAAAGGTCTCAATTTCATCTCAGACTCGGTTGCGGTAATATTTCAACCTTTCATTTTTAACGACAAATGCTCTCCTTACTTGCTTAATAATCAACTCCACATCTCCTATCGCTACTAGAATCTTAATACCCTTCTCCATGGCCATAGTTAATCGCAAAAGAAGTGCTTCATACTCGACAATGTTGTTTGTGTTCTTGAATTCCAGCTTGTAAGAGAAAGGAAAATATTGTTCATTCGATGAAACTAATACAACTCCTGGGCCAAAACCAGAAGATGAACAACTTTCATCAAACTCAAGGCTCCATAACTTCAAAGAAATGTTAGGTCCCAATGACTCTTCGACTGGTGTATCATCAGAGAAGAGCATATAATTCCCAAAATCCTTCTCTTCATAAAGTATTTGAGATCTAGGATCATCAGATTTAAGCATCGTGAACTTGGCTTTGGCTTCAAGTTCTAATTTTACTTTCTTATTTCCCAATGGAATAAGGGCATGTGACTAGTCCATCTAGATTTCACCTCTCAAATCTTTGTAAAAGCTTCTACTTAGGAGCATATCATAACCGGTAGGCATATCTACCATTGAAATAGTTAGCTTGAACGTTTTCCCTGGATGAGCAGCTAATGACACTTGCACATCTTTGATTTGACCTATCAAAGGGATTTGGTTAGAATCCATAGAATAACATCTTCCAAAGGTTTTGATCGGAGAAATTCCTAAGGATTTAGCTATAGAGGCAAATATCACATTATTAGATGTTCTAGAGTTAATTATGCAATTACTAAGCCTATGACCGTTAATAAAAAGAGACACATAAAATGGATTTGACTATATATTTGACAAAGTAGGGGCCTGATTTTTAGTTTATAATGAAAGACCTAGGGTAGAGGTGTTAAGAACGATGCATTGACCTTCATATAGGTTGGCTGGGGTAGATTCTAGTTTGACATATTTTACTATCATATCTACCTCACTTGATTTCATCTTTAAATATTCACCAGGGGAGATTTGAATTTTAGAAGACTCATAAAAGTCAATAATGTACTGATAGGCACTATTCGTGGTCTTACCTATAGAGTGTGATGACAAAATATTAGGGATTCTTTCTAGAGATTTAGGTGGGTAAGCACTACTTAACTGTACAGGTTTGGACTTTTGAAACGTAGGCACACTTTTTCGATTTGCAGTGTGTTGACTTATGGTGAGTATGACACATGAGGGCTCATATAAGGTGATGAAAATATCACCTCCTCTTTTAGAATTGAGTTTATAGTCCAAGTAATTAATTACAGAGTCACCACTTGTACTTGGAATATCTCCTACATCTATAAGTTCTTCCACTATTTCATTTGTGGTAGCCATTTGGATATATTTACTCATTTGAGGGAAACTATTGTAACCATGATGAGTTGTTAAGTAAAAAAAACACATGTTACCTTTACCTACTCTAGTTGGTGCTTTTATTGCCAGTCTTTGTTGAGTTGGTGGAAGCTGTAAATGCTTACCACCATTGTTATTACTAGACTATGGACCTAGACATTTCCTTGAAAGATTTTGGTATGGTTATTGAAAAGGCTAGTGAACCTTTAATAATTACCTCTTTTAATACAATGATGTCACTTACTGATATTTGGATCATGGGGTGTGAAGATGTTGGATGAGGATTATTGGACTACAACTCCTTTCATTTCCCAATAGTGATGATATCATCCTAAGTTGTATGGCAGTACTTTGAAAAACTACCAAATCTGCCACCCTAGCTCACCTTAAATGTGTAGTGTCCTAAATTACATCCGGTGCATTTATGACAGTTATGCATGACGCCTAGTGCATTTATGACAAATCCATGATCAAAATTATGTTATTCTGGCATCTTGGATTCAAAAGACAAAGTGCTTCGGAATGCCTTAGAAGCCACTTTGGGCCTACTTTTGGATGGACGACAACGTGATGCAGGGACATCTGTGTGCTGCCTTAACGTCTCGAAAAGCCGATAGAATCTTGAATCTGGTAGTGAGCTTGATGTTGGCCGACGCGTGTCCCTTGGGTCGCGTTTCACCGTAACGGCTCTCTGAGCCCCTTTTCGGGTTTAAGAACCCTTCCTAGCTCATTTTGAAGGGTTCCCATCTTGGGTTCTTGGCTCTTGGCTCTTATTGCACTCCTAATATCATATTTCTCTCTTCATGCTCTTGGACATACACTCTTTCAATACCAAGCTACGACCATCTTGTGGTGGCTCTTACCAACAAATACTATTGTGGGCTTTGTGACGCTCACATCTTCAACAAAGAGGGGTTTGGTATTATGCCTTGTCTTCTATTTATCCATTTTCATTACATTGCAATGAGTCCTTTGCATTATTGATTGTATCTATTACCTAGGTGCATTCATTATTTCTCACATTTCCAATATTTTCAATATTTAATGCATGCAATAGGGGTTTGCTTCCATTAAGTGTAGCATAGTTTCTATTTGCATATTTTCCAAGTTCCCAATTTACCAAGTTTCCAATTTATCTTTCCAATCTATCTATCTAGTTGTTCGTGGCGGTGGAAACACCTAAACAGGGGTTTGACTGAGGCGGGCCCCTATACAACCCCAACAATTTTCCCCGTCTCAATTTGTGCAAGTGACAAACAGATTCTGCGCACAGGGAACTACACGTAGGCCTGTTTCTAGGAATTTCTCTATCCATGGGCTGTACGGATGACAACACGAAACGCTAGTGTTCGAAACCCAAGAGATCCCCGACTGGAAGGTATAGCCTTCTTTCAACATTGTATCATCCTATAAATTCAGTTTCTGTGTATTTATTGTTTTTGCATTATAATTTTGTTATTTATTTTTTATAGCATAGTTAGTGTAGTTATTTGTTATCCCCTAGCTCATCTTAGCACCAGTTCGAAGAGGAAGCAACAGACTGGTTTTCCTTCTAATATTCATCATCTTGGAGGGGCGAATCTCCTCCCCTACATTTTGGTGAACCCGGCGTGAATGCTTAATGTCGGATCTTTTCCTCTTAGAGTTCGACACCTTTGATAAGGCATTCTCGAAGGATGGTTTTGATATGCTAGATGAAGTCTTGGATGACTTCCTTGAAGCACCTTCTCCTAAAAGAGATGTAAAGGGCAAGTCATCCTCCATGACATCCTCATGCAAAAATGAAGGGTCTGTGAATGTCATTGTTGTCTCCGTGGCCCCACAAAGGCCTAAGACACTTACATCCATGTGACAAAGGTAAGTCCTTCTCCAAAGAAGGTTTATACCATTAATGGAAAACCTTTCAAGGGAGAAGCTTCTGATTTATATGCAGGATTCATGCAATCTAAACAATCATCTTATAATACTATGCACATAAGTATAACACTTGGAATAACAAGCAAGATCCTGAACCACCTCAAACTTCTCTACCTCCTTTCCAACCTGTCCTTCCTAAGGGACCTTTGCTAGCAGACAAGCAACCAAGTTATTATGATCTTATAGAACAACTTAAGGTTACTCCAGCTAAGATATCACTTTGGGATTTGCTTCAAACCGCCCTAATGTATCAAGGTATGCTACAAGAAGATTTGCAAAATATTTTTCTACCTTCCTCTGTGAGATCAATTGATGTGAATGCGCTGATGGATCATATTCATGCGGATTCACTGAATATTACCTTTTATGCACATGAAATCTCGCCTCCCAAAGTGAAAAATCTAGTAGATCCGTTGATGATCATTGTTCATGTGAATGGCGTTGGTATTAGACAAATGCTCATTGATACAAGTTCGACACTGAACGTTTGTGGTTTAGACTTGTTACCAAAGATCAAGGTGGACCCAAATTCTTCGGCAACCTCCTCCTTGTTCATTCAAGGTTTTGATAACAGTGGTAAGACTGCTATGGGGACTATCATACTATCCTTAAAGATTGGACCAGTCACTATTCCAACCCTTGTGAAAGTTATGCCAGGCCCTTTATCATACAATCTTCTTTTAGGCAGACCATGGCTACATGCTTTGGGAGTTGTTTCATCTACACTTCATGGATCTGTGAAGTTTGTGGCTAATAATCGGGTTGTCATGGTTAAAGTTGTTCCTGAGGCTATATAGTTATGTCAAATAGCCGCAGTTGGTCAGGATTCTATTACACCTTTGTTTCAAAATTATGTACCCACTTTGTCTTCTTCTATCGTAACTTTTGCATCTATCTCACCCCTTAAAAAGGAAGAGCTCAAGAAGGAATAAGTCACTAAGGAAGTTGTTAACAAGGAGGGATCACCTAAGAAGAAGGATTCTTTGAAAGAAAAATCCCCAAAGGTAGATACTCCTAAGGTGAAAATGTTGGACTCTACACCCGTAAAACCTTCCCCGGCTAAATCACCTTCTCTATCAAAAGTGAATGCATGTTTGGGTGATGATTGGAGTTCTTTGGATTTTATTGACTCTCATGTTGGTGAGTACAAAGTGGATCTCGTCCATTTAAGCTTTCCTAAGATCTCATTCACCTCGGCTACGAAAGATGACTATGCGTCTATAAAGACAGGTGATGCTTATCATTTCGATCATCTCTTCTATATGAAACCACCATCATTCAAGGAATTGCAAACATCTACGATCCCGGATACAGGGTTGTGGACCTAATGAGAAAGGCATGCAAATTCTGTTAGAATCCGAACCTCGTCACCACAACACTAGACTAGGATATCGTCATACGGGTCGAAAGGTGAAACCATGGTTAACTATTAACATGATTTCAGTTGATGCCCTTCCTTTAAAGCTTGTTCATCCAAAACTCATCGACGCTGGTGTATCACCTAACAAGATTCCCTTGGATCTTTTCCCTTTAGAAGAATCCTTGAAGGAATTTTTGGGTGCATACGATGGGCTGCCCTCTTATCATCATAAGCGTCAATTCCCATATTGCTTGAATACCCATGCATACTTTGGGGAATCCATTTCTCAGGAGGCGTCTCTATCTCACAATGAAGAACAAATGTCTATACCTCATCCAGAAGACTGTCGTACACTCCTTAGTGGAGAAAATACTGACATCATCATGAGCGATAAGACTCCCGACAAGGTCATAAAAGTGGTAAAATGCTTATCCCCCTGTAAAGTGGAAAATTGGATCCTAGTGACTCCCCACCTAGGAGAGGGAAAGGAAGCCATTAGGATGATTTTCACTTGGAAAGTAAATTTACATTCAAAAGAGGGGTTGAATCTGCTAGATCCAAATCCAAGGGAAACAAGAATGTGAATTCTAAGTGGATTGCAAGTGGTTGAAGTGTGATTTACCCTCTTTTGTAAATGAGAAAGTTGACTATGTACAAAAGAGAGAGAAAATGAGTGAAATGAGGTACTAACACTTTGAGATCGCGCTATAACTTTGAATCTGAGCTAATTAAATTGACGCGGATCTTCCCTGCAAATTTGGAGAAAAGTCATCAGGACCGTGGTGGGAATGTACATGGTTTACCACAAAATCTGTGAAATGAAAAGGGTTCTTCTATCTATGCAAATGAAGCTCAAACCCGCAATTACAGCTGCACACCTGCAACCTACACACATAAAAAAGAAGAAAGAGGGGGTTGTAGATAGGGGTTTGCCTCAGTCAAACCTCGGTTGAGGAATCAACCTAGAAAGAAAGTAATTGCAAATGCTTGAATGTAAACAATGGAGATGTATACCTTGTAGATCTGCAACTTGTTGATGATGATTGATTTGCTTCTTGAATGTAACCACAAATGTTATATGAAATGGCATGTAACATGACAAAAACCTAACACACACACACACACACACACACACACTTGCAAATGAATGTTGTAATGTTGCTCCAATGGATGAATGAAGAAGATTTGAACGCTTGATGATGACCTCGAAATCTTGTATCTTCTCCTTGTGCTCTCTATCTGTCTTTTCATTTTCCATTTGTCCATGAATGAGGGTATTGAATTCCCTTTTATACATGCCTCAAAGATTAATTTTTAACCACCGAAGGTTGACAAAGAGGAATAACAAACCTCGAAGAAAAGAAATGCATAGGAGATTGGGTAGACCGAACATAGGACCACCCTAAGGGGTGAGGACAGGGGTGCCACGCCCCTGTCCTAGGGGGGACAGGGATGCCACACCCCTGTCCTACCCTATTTTGGGGCCCAAACAGGGTCTAAAGAAGACACAAGACATGAAGGAGGAAGAGTGAAGGGTTGGAAATGCAGAAATAGGTCCCAATTAAGGATGGAGATGTTGTCGCCAAGGTGAGGACCCCAAATGTGGTTAAAATTGTAGGGGTTATAATTTTATGACACTACACCCCCAAAGAATTCAAAGAATGTTCCAACTTGCTACATCAAATCCCTAACATCTTTGCTTGGTCTTATGAAGAGATGCCTAGCATTGATGAGTCCATTATGGTACATAACATTGTGCTTGGTCATGATGTTAAGTCGATGAAACAAAATATTCGAAAGATGAATCCTAAGGTAGCTTTATTAGTAAAAGCCAAGATAGAGAAGCTCCTAAAAGTTGGCTTTATCCGCCCCATTGAATATTCACCTTGGATCTCGAACATTGTCCCAGTAAGCAAACCCAATGGTCACATTCATATTTGCATTGATTTTTGGGATGTCAAAAAAGCCTCCCTCAAGGATGACTTTCCTCTCCTGAATATCGATATGATCATGGATTCAACCGTGGGGTATACTTTACTCTCATTCATGGACGAATTCTTGGGTTATAAACAGATTCGTATTAACCTAGAAGATCAATATAAAACTTCTTTCACAACACTTTGGGGGAGCTTTTACTATATCATCTTGCCATTTGGGTTGAAGAATGTGGGAGCGACCTATCAACGAGCCATGACCTTGATATTTCCTGATTTCATTCATAAGGTCTTAGAAGATTGTGTCGATGATATCTTGGTAAAATCCTTAGCATGTGAAATGCATATTGAAAATCTCTGTCTGGTCTTTGAAAGACTTCGGTTGTATAAAATGAGACTGAATCCTCTTAAGTGTGTCTTCAGTGTTGACGTTAGGAATCTTCTAGGATTCATTGTCTCCTACCAAGGAATCGAAATAGATATAGATAAGATTGATGCTATTGTGAACATGCCTCCACCTAAGAATATCTCTCATCTTTGTAGCCTGCTGTAGAAGATCTAGGCTATTCGTTGGTTTGTGGCACAATTGGCTTATCATACCCTCCCTTTTATGCGATTGCTGAAGAAAAATACCCAATTCAAATGGAATGAGGAATATCAAAAAACATTTGATTCCATCAAGAATTACTTAGCTAATCCCCCTATCCTAATGCCAGCTATGTCTGATAGACCTTTTTTCCTGTATGCTTCAACTTCATCTCACGCTTTAGCAGCATTATTAGCCCAACACGATGATGAAGAGAAGGAAAGATTAGTTTATTACATCAACCACACTTTAATAGAATACAAAACCCAATATTCTGTTGTGGAAACGCAGTGCTTGGACCTTGTCTTCGTGACTCAAAAACTGAGACACTACATCCTCCATGTAGAAACACTGATCATTGCTAAAAATGATATCCTCAAGCACCTCTTTACAAAGTTTGATCTCTCAGGAAGGTTGACAAGTGGGTGATGCTTATCTTTGAATTTGACCTGCACTTCATAACTCAGAAGTCAATCAAAGGGCAGGTCATTGTCAATCATTTAGCTGATGCTCCCTCAGAGAAGTCTTTTCCCACCTTAGATGTCTTCCTTGATGAGGATGTTCTAATCATCAGCCAGAACTCCATGTGGGACATGTATTCTGACAGCTTGAAGTGTCAAATTGGATTAGGCGCAGGTGTGGTTTTCATCTCACCCAAAGGAAAGCCAGTTCCTCTCTCTTTTTGTTTAGAATTTCATTGCACCAATAATATCGCCGAGTACGAGGCCCTAGTTGCAGGACTTTGTGCCGCGATTGCCATGGGAGTAAAGAACATCCACATCTATGGAGATTATGAACTTATTATAAACCAAGTGATGGGTGCCTATCGAGTTAAGCAATTGAAATTGTCTCAGTATAAGGATTTGGTATTGACCATACTAAAGCAATTCGCTACTTACACGATCCATAGCATCTCACAGAGGGAGAATCATCATGCAGATGCAATGGCAAGCACTGCTTCCCTTGTAGGCCCAGACTTTGGTCAGGACGAATACTGCTTTGTGGTACAAGTCCTTTGCTCTCTAGCCATATCTGATCAAACTCAATTCGATGACCTTATGTGTGCCCATGTTGATCCGGGAGAATGGTTCGTACACATTTTCAATTATCTAAAAACTAGAAGTTTTCTTGATGACACCAACAAAAGTTTGCACGTGCGGATTCAAAAGCTGGCCACTTGTTACATTCTCCTATCTAACGTGCTTTATAGGAGATCATACAATGGTCTTCTTTTGCGGAGTCTAACAAAAGCTGAGATCCCCCTTGCCCTTCAAGAAGCCCATTCAGGCTCTGGAGGTGGGCATTTTGGAGGAGGAAAATATTTGATACAAAAACTGATCCACATGGGGTACCATTGGCAAATGATGGAACAATATTCCTTTGCCTTTGTCAAGAAGTGTCCCCAATGTCAACAACATAGCAACCTGATTCGATCCCTTGCACAGGAGCTTCGTAGTCAGGTCTCTCCGTGGCCTTTCTAGACTTGGGGATTGGACATCATTGGAAAGATATCTCCCCCTTCATCTAAAGTTCACATCTTCATTATCATCGCTATAGATTACTTCACGAAGTGGGTCGAGGAAGTGTCGCTCAGATCGACTATCACTGATATGATTTGTGGCTTCATCATGGATAACATCATTTATCGATTTGGCTTGCCTACTACCCTTGTTTCTGATAATGTTACGCCTTTCAAGAACGAGGAGGTTAAGCAGTTTCTTGAAAAACTTCACATTCAACACCACTTTTCTACACCTTACTACCCACAATCTAATGGTCAAGCAGAAGCATCTAACCAAACCATTGAATAGATCTTATGCAAGACCATCAATAAACATGGTAAAGATTGGCATTTGCAATTAGTATACGCGTTATGGGCCTATCGTACAAGTGTTCCCACGGCTACAGGATCGACGCCCTACAACCTCATGTATGGTGTCGATGCTATTATGCCTCTTGAATTGGAGATTCACTCTTTGCGGGTCTCCTTAAAAGGGGTTATTGATGATGATTCCTATCGCACTCTTTGTTTACATCATTTTGAATTGTTGGATGAGCGCTGCTTAAAGGCCCTTCAACATCTTTAAGCTTAACAAAAGTCTCTATCCAAACAGTATAACCAAAGTGTGCTACCTCAGACCTTTCAGATAGGTGACTTGGTTCTTTATGAGAACCAGAGAAATGATAATGCACCGCCTAACCAAAGAGGGAAATTTAGCCCAAATTGATTAGGTTCGTACATCATCTTTGTTTATAGTTCTGGTGCCTATGGTTTAACGTCCATGGATGTCACTCCTCTTAAAGAGTCGATCAATGTCGCACACCTACATAGATACTATGCGTAGAAGATGCACAGTATGTGTCTTGCACATGATACCTAGATTCCTATGGGGGGGTCACGTCCTAACACATATCCTTCATCGACACAACATTCATCCTTATGTTATGAAGTGACTATGCATTTGTTACATCCATGTGTGTGTGCACATGTACATGTGTCATATCTCTATATATAGATCATCATCAGATTTAATCATGCATAGAAACATATGTAAATTAAATCATGATAAGCATCTAACTCTGAATCATCCATCATATGAGCATATAAAATAACAACAACATCTATCAATGGGAACACAAGATAGAACCACAATGTTGAATCTCATATATATGTGTGTGTCAATGTATCATATCAATGTACATGTATCACATCACTACAAAAAACATGTGATGTTGTCATATGTGTCTCTGATATACATAAATACATTTGTGTATATATACCAAAACAAAACAATGATGTACATGAAATAAATAAAAAATGTGTCATGAATGCTCTGTTGGATGTGTCCCCAAGGTCGTTGGCATTGGCGAATCCTAGTCATGTTGTGGAGGCTATCTAACTGAGGTCTACTGCGATCTCGCGACAATGGTGATCCACGATCGCAGACCCCTCAACTCTCCTTGTAACTCAGTGAAAATCTCTCATTGTGTCATCAACTCCTCTCATGCCGCCATCTCTTGCTGGCATGATGCCTCGAGATCTCCCATCAGCTGGCTCACTTGGGGTTGATCTAAGTGACCTGCGATGCCTTGTTGTGCGGTGTCCACCTGTCATCGGAGGTCATTGAATTGGCTTTGCAGAGCGTCATGTGCCCTCTCGGCACTCTCAGCTCACGTCCTTGCTTGGTCTCTCTCTCCGAGAACAGTGCGGACCTCATGCAAGGCCTGATCGCGCTGCCCCATCACAGTGGCTAGTTGTGTTGCTCCCTATACTAGCTCCACTTGAACCTCCTCATATGATGTTCGTAGTCATGATATAAGCTCGAACAGTTGCACATGTCTCCCTACTGACTGGAGGGTCTAATAGACATTCAACACAGGACCCCAAGTCTGCACATCAGGGACAACCTCTACAAGTGCCTGGTGGATGAAGCTCAACCACTCAGCTACACTCTCTACAGGAACAAAACATTTCACATCAGTATCCATCATGACCAAAAATCTCTACATCTATGCATATACAAAGAACAGACTAAATTACATCAACTTAAACTACAAGTACATACTAGGATCACCCCTCTGCCAGTTTGGATCCCGCGGAGGCACCCTGTTGGACGATCCCTCCATGGTCACTGTTGTTTCTGGTCACACTCGTGGCATGGATGGTGGTGCAACTAGCAATAGTGGAAGAGCCCTAGACACTGGTACATCTTGGTCTGGACTCAAACTCCTTATCCATCATCTCCGCTCTGGCCGCTTGCCCTCATCACTCGTAGAGGTCTGGTCGTCATTGTCTCCCCTAGAGCTTTGACGTCTCCTCCCTCTACATCTAGCAGAAAGATCGGTGTTGGACCTACTCTACCTCAACAACCTACAAACCCCAACATGACTCCAACATCATCTATATCAAGTTGTGGGGCGATGTTGTCATCACTCCCCTGTAGATTGTCTTGTACGTCTCTATGGGTAGGACAGGGCAGGTCCTGAGGTTGTAACACACTCTTGGCTGATCGTGTGTAGGTAGGAGAAGCAGGTGGAGTAGTTTGCACTTGTCCAAATTGCCGCATGAATTGTCGCCAGTAGTACGACATCACCACCTGGTCCTGGCGACTGAGTAGGAAATGGTCTCTCTATAACCACGGGAGTTGTGTGTGATCTATGATCCAGACCCCCATGTATCGGTACGACTGCCATATCACATCTCTGATCCCAGGCTGGTCGATGATAACCCTCCAGTAGGTGAGGTCCCCCGTCCACGATCCTTCGTGTTGTAATGGATATGCATGTTCTCGTGGCATGTCTAAGGGTATCAGTGTCAAAAATCCAACTGGTCGCATGCAAGTGATGTGCTCAAATGCCCAAACCTGTAGTAGGGTACACATTGTCAGGCTCTGGTCCTCATGGTGCATGTACTGATAGAGCTCGTAGTATAGATGGGCCAGCATACTACAACCCCACACGTACACTATATGTCTCTCCTCCATCTCTCGAATCAAGGGGACAAAACCTACAGTCATCTCTGAACCACAGTCATTTGTCAATACCCATCATGTGATGGTCATGATCATAATGCACCGTACCAAGGTAATTGACACTCATCCCTGGCCCAGCGCTAGCAAGTATATGACCTGTAGCATCTACCCTCTGCCCCAGTGCCCACTCTTGTTGTTTGACTAGCTCCGATGTAGAAAGGATCGAAAGTGACACTCGGTCCCCCTAGATGGGAAGCCTTAGAATGAAGTAGACGTCAATCAAGGTCACAGTGTTCGCGTCCCACCTCTCCATCAACACCCGTAGCATCGGTGCATGGAACTGAAACTCGGGCAACATGTATGTCCACAATAACCCTACTCTATAGAGGAGTTATCTATCAACAGCTGACAACTCATCTGCTCGGCTCTACAACATCTGCAATTGGTGCTCCGATGTATGCTCTCGCATCTTGGGCAATGTTTGCACGCAAATAATTTTTCATTAGTTCCAATTCCTCTTTATCAGTCAACGAATGTGCGCCCAGAAGATGACATCTCATACTCTGGATGCCAGCGCCCTTTTAGGATGACAACGCGTCGTCCGAACAAACGTGCCTGTCTAAGATGTAGGCGCATAGACTGGATGATAGCGCATTCCAAGGATGCCTACGCTGTCGTCCGAATAAAATGCTCCTAAAAAACACTAAAAATACAAAACAAGGCATGTTTTGAGTCGTACCTGGTCGGGCTCACTTCCCTACTTGATCGCGGTCTACAACTCCTCGATCATGCTAGCCCCAAGCTCTCATCTGCATGGCATTTTTGCTCGGATTCTATTCAAATCTCAGCCAGAACACTTGCAGTGAATAGTAACAATGACCTTTCTTGGGGCCCACTTTCGAGTATATAGCCTAATTTTCCCCCGAAATGGCTTTTGCCCATTTTTGGACAATTTTGGCTAGTTTTGCTTCTTGTTTTCCCTGCCTCACTGGGGGAAAAACACAAGGGGGCATATACTCACCTTCATCTAATTTTTCTCTTCTATCCATACTAACGCTCTATAAGCATTCTTCTCACCGAAGTAACTTCCTATGTTTTCTGTGTTGACAACTTTTCTAGTCTTGCAGTATGGAATTCAAAATACCAAATATTGGGTTTCCTCGTGGATACTTGGGTGCATTGCTCGTGATCACTGACTCGACCTCTGTAGTTTCTACAATATCCTTTTTGGCTAAGTATTTATTGCATCTACTATTTTTATTGCACTGCATGAGCTTAATGAACATATCTTTCCAAACTACTTTAGTGCGACTGATCCTTAGAGTCAATCAATCCACTAAAGTGGGGGCAAAATGTAGTGTCCTAAATTGTGCCCGGTGCATTTATGAATCTTATGCATGATGCCTAGTGTATTTATGACAAATTCATGATCAAAATTATGTTATTTGGGCATCTTGGATTCAAAAGACAAAGTGTCTCAGAATGCCTTAGAAGCCCTTGTGGTCCTACTTTCAGATGGATGATAGCATGACGTGGGGACGTTCGTGCACTGCACTAATGTCCCAAAAAGATGGTAGAATCTCGAATCTGGCAGTGAGCTAGATTCTAGTTGACGCGTGTCCCTTGGCTCACATTTCATCGTAACGGCTCTCTGCACCCCTTTTCGTGTTTAAAACCCTTCCTAGCTCATTTTGAAGGGTTCCCATCTTGGGTTCTTGGCTCTTGGCTCTTATTGCACTCTTGATATCATATTTCTCTCTTCATGCTCTTGGACATTAACTCTATCAATACCAATACAACCATCTTGTGGTGGCTCTTACTAACGAATACTATTGCGGGCTTCGTCACGCTCACATCTTCAACAAAGAGGGGTTTGGCTTTACGCCTTGTTTTCTCTTTATCCATTTTCATTGTATCTATTACCTAGGTGCATTCATTATTTCTCACATTTCCAATATTTCCAATATTTAATGCATGCAATACGGGTTTTCTTCCATTAAGCATAGCATAGTTTCTTTTTGCATATTTTCCAAGTTTCCAATTTATCTTTCCAATCTATCTAACTGGTTGTCTGTGGCAGTGGAAACACCTAAACATGGGTTTGATTGAGGTAGGCCCCTATACAACCCCAACATTTTTCCACATCTCAGTGTGCGTGTTGGCATTTTTGATGTTTATGTTGTGATTGTCATTGATGGACACACACTTGTATTGAGATCCCCTTTATATGTATGAGCTAGAGCTCAACCGGTATTTGTTTCAACCGGTATGTTGTATTCTAGTCTTTAGACTATTGGTGATTTGGCAGAATGTGTTTCCTAGTCTGAAGTGGCATGTCGACCCCAAGCGGTTCGTAGATCTCAAGCAGTACGAGGGAGCAAAGTGGCATAACACATTCTTACCAGTCTTCATTATTGTCAAACCGGCAATCGGTATTTTGTATGAACCGGTAATACTCTGTGATGAGTTACCAACCGACATTTTGTGATGAGTTACCAATCCACCGATTGATTGACGGTGCCGACACACTGACGGTGCTTTTTGTGTCGTGTTACTGAGTATGTCTAGATTCATTGAACCTAGGAAATTGTAATGTAATTCTATTGGACCGACATGAAATTAGATTCCTTTAAAAGGACATCATGTCTAGGGTTTTAGGTTGTTGTTGTTGTTGCTAAAAGGGTTTATGTTGTGACTAGGGTTTAAGGTGGTTGTTGTAAGAGCGATCTTATCTGAGAAGATCAAGTTGTAACTGAGAGAGATAGAGAAGACTGAAGTAATGCTGAAACGCATTAGCAGTGAGCTATACTAGATCTAACCAAGCAGTTTGTGCTATTAGATAGATCAAACACTTGTTGATTACTCACATCTTTGACAAGTCTGTAGCCCTTAACTGGGTAGGCCCAAAAGCCTATTGTAAAATCCTCTAACAAGGTGGTTCACTTCTGTGAATCTAAAATCCTCTAACAAGGTAGTCTTTAATCAGACTTATCTCCTAACAAAGATTGAGATTCCTAATAGGATCTGTTCTGGTGAAGAACATTGTAAGACCTTAACCGGTCTGGTTTCTATTCTGCAGATAGTGACATGTGAGTTCCATCTCACTGTGGTTTTTCCTATTTGGGTTTCCACGTCAAATATCTTATGTTATGATTGTATTGCTTTTCTGGGTGAATGCTTTATTTGCATTTTGGTTTGCATGTGTGATAACCGGTCTGTCTGTTAGACTATTTTACTGGTTTATCTTCAGACTGTTTAAGTGCTTAAGTATAGATATTTTTGGCATACTAATTCACCCCCCCTCTTAGTATTCATCAGTGTGTAGGTGACAAATAGATTCTACACGCAAGGAACTAAACGCAGGCCCATGGATAACAGTGCGACGCGCTGGAGTCCACGCCTCGTGCTAGTATCTGAAACCTGAGAGCTCCCTGATTGGAAGGTATAACTTGCTTTCAACATTGTAACATCTTGTACATTCAGTTTCTGTATATTTTCTGCATTATAATTAGTTATTTATATTTTAAAGCATAGTTAGTATCGTTATTTGTTATCCCCTAGCTTATCTTAGCGCCAGTTCAAAGAGGTAGCAATGAACTGATTTGCCTTCTAAGATTCATCATCTTGAAGGGGGAAAATATCCTCCCCTACAAAATTAAAGCTCATATCTGGTAGGATAGGGTTTATGAAGAAGCACTTTTGATTATTTGGCATTGACCTCTTAGCTTGAGGAATACAGTTCACAATATTATTGAATTTGGCTACGAATTCTCTCATTTGGTTCATGAATTTTTTATTTTATTTAGGTAAGTGTTGGTTAACAGATTTTGTTCTCTTCAAAATATGACAATATTGACTCTTATCTCAGACACGAGAAGAAAATGTAGACACCTAAAAGGTGCACAATCAATGTCACATCCCTAAGCAAAGGGAAGTCACTTCTCAAACCCTCAAAGTCTTTGAAAACCATTAAAGGCTTTATGTCTTCAACAAGTTAACCTTGAAAGTCTTCCAAACCATTAATGGTTAACTCAACCCTCTTGCATGATTAGAGACTTTCTCTCTAACTCAACCCACATCTAACCCAAGGGTCTCATCAAGCATTCATTGCTTTGACCATGGTTATCCCTTTAACCCTTGCACAAGAGTTTATCCTTTGGGTAAAAGCTTTATCCAATGGATAACCTTAACCTAACCTTAACCCTTACCTCCTAAGGTAACCATGAGGTCTTCTCAAGCATTTAATGCTTCTTACATCCCCTCTCAACCAGTCTTATGTTGACAATTGTCACCATTTCATTGGTGAGAATTGTGAACATGGATTGATTAACTTTCAATCGTGGCCCTTGTTAAGATTATCCAATCTTGACCATCCATTGCCCTATTTACCTATAAATAGAGCCCATTCCTTCTTCAAAACAGATCAAGTCTTTGTGCATCAAACTTATAGTCTTATAACATTAAGCATATTATCTCTCTTTGATAGAATAGCATTTTAGATCATTTTGATAGCATTATAATCTTAGATATATCATGTAGCTCCATCTTAGTATCATTTTCATACTAGTTTAAGCTTCATATCAATATCTTGCATCCTATCATCATCTAATTTCATATCTAAATCATCACTAGGATCTTGGTTGCATTCCATTTAGATCTTATAATCATTTAAATCTCGTTCTTTAGGTTGTCATCTTAAAGAATCAAGTGCTCTTCCAAGCTGAGAGCCACCTTAAATCTTGAAGATCCTTTGGTTGCAAATGACCTTGGGACTTTGTGTAATTCTTTACTTTGCTAAAACCTAAAATGGATCCTTTTATACACCAAAGGATGGTGAAATTCTTTTTAAGCCCTTTGATTTTTGCAAAAATGAAAATTTGTTTTGTTCTTTTTAGAACCCAATTTGAGAATTTTTCTCCTAGAAAAGCAAGAAAAGATTGTTGTTGTGGTTCGTTTTACAACCCAAAGTAAGGTGAGTTCAATTTTATCCAACAAAAAAATTAAAATGACTCTAAATTTTAACTAACTTAACTAAGTTAGTAAAATTTAAAACTATTTTAATTTTACAAATAAAATCCAGCTCTACTTGCAAGAAATTGTCAGAGACTTGCAAAAGTTCCAATCAAACAGTTAGAAAAATCTGGGTTTTGGTGGACTTCTACAAGTCTAAATTTAAGTTCGGTTACAATTTCATTTTTGTTTTATGTCTATTATGCGCTACAGGACATAATGTACGTGCTATAGGATGAGTTGGATGTGCTGCTCTATTTTCCGGATGCATTGCTCTGTTTTCCTTCCGCGCCGAGACCTACAGGAAAAGGTCAGTTAAGATGATGCGCTAAGCTAAGGAATTGATGTGCTAGAGTATAAACCACACGTGCTAAATAGTGTACGGGATGCGCTATAATG